>NW_026601306.1:37500-55000 GCF_029448725.1 Salvelinus fontinalis
AAAAGTGTTTAAGGGTTCTTCGGCTATTCCCATAGGAGAACCCTTTTGTTCTAGGTAGAACACTTTTTTTGTTCCAGGTAGAACACTTTTTGGTTCCAGGTAGAACCCTTTTGGTTCCAGGTAGAACCATCTGTGAAAATGGTTTCTCCAAAGTGTTCCACATAACCCTTTAAGGTTCTAGATAGTGTGGAGAAGTGGTTTTGGAATCCAATTGGACAATATAAAATACACAACACAATGCTACTGTATGTAGAGAGTCTCTGTTGGCAGGTAAATATAGCTGGGAGCAGAGACAGATAGATTTGCTTCACTTAGTCCCTCTTCAGGGAAGCCTGGTCTCTTCTCCTGGTCTTCAGGTTCACAGTGATCACAGCACAGACCATCCCCAGCAGAGCACAGACCATCCCTAACAGAGCACAGACCATCCCCAGCAGAGCACAGACCATCCCCAGCAGAGCACAGACCATCCCCAGCAGAGCACAGACCATCCCCACCAGAGCACAGACCATCCCCAGCAGAGCACAGACCATCCCCAGTAGAGCACAGACCATCCCCAGCAGAGCACAGACCATCCCCAGCAGAGCACAGACCATCCCCAGCAGAGCACAGACCATCCCCAGCAGAGCACAGACCATCCCCAGTAGAGCACAGACCATCCCCAGCAGAGCACAGACCATCCCCAGTAGAGCACAGACCATCCCCAGCAGAGCACAGACCATCCCCAGCAGAGCACAGACCATCCCCAGCAGAGCACAGACCATCCCCAGTAGAGCACAGACCATCCCCAGCAGAGCACAGACCATCCCCAGTAGAGCACAGACCATCCCCAGCAGAGCACAGACCATCCCCAACAGAGCACAGACCATCCCCAACAGAGCACAGACCATCCCCAGTAGAGCACAGACCATCCCCAGTAGAGCACAGACCATCCCCAGCAGAGCACAGACCATCCCCAGCAGAGCACAGACCATCCCCAGTAGAGCACAGACCATCCCCAACAAAGCACAGACCATCCCCAACAGAGCACAGACCATCCCCAGCAGAGCACAGACCATCCCCAGTAGAGCACAGACCATCCCCAACAAAGCACAGACCATCCCCAACAGAGCACAGACCATCCCCAGTAGAGCACAGACCATCCCCAGTAGAGCACAGACCATCCCCAGCAGAGCACAGACCATCCCCAGCAGAGCACAGACCATCCCCAGTAGAGCACAGACCATCCCCAGCAGAGCACAGAGCATCCCCAGTAGAGCACAGACCATCCCCAGCAGAGCACAGACCATCCCCAGCAGAGCACAGACCATCCCCAGCAGAGCACAGACCATCCCCAGCAGAGCACAGACCATCCCCAACAGAGCACAGACCATCCCCAGCAGAGCACAGACCATCCCCAGTAGAGCACAGACCATCCCCAGCAGAGCACAGACCATCCCCAGCAGAGCACAGACCATCCCCAGCAGAGCACAGATCATCCCCAGCAGAGCACAGACCATCCCCAGCAGAGCACAGACCATCCCCAGTAGAGCACAGACCATCCCCAGCAGAGCACAGACCATCCCCAACAGAGCACAGACCATCCCCAACAGAGCACAGACCATCCCCAGTAGAGCACAGACCATCCCCAGTAGAGCACAGACCATCCCCAGCAGAGCACAGACCATCCCCAGCAGAGCACAGACCATCCCCAGTAGAGCACAGACCATCCCCAGCAGAGCACAGACCATCCCCAGCAGAGCACAGACCATCCCCAGCAGAGCACAGACCATCCCCAGTAGAGCACAGACCATCCCCAGTAGAGCACAGACCATCCCCAGCAGAGCACAGACCATCCCCAGCAGAGCACAGACCATCAGTGAAGAGTATCCTCTGTAGAATGTGGAGTCGATGCCAAAGGGGTCCTACTCCAGCAAGAATGTCTTAGTTACTGAGACCCACACACCTGTAGGGTATGATGTAGCGTGTAGGACAGCACACCTGTACTCCCCACTGTCCTGTATTGAGAGGTTAGATAGGACCAGAGAGGAGTGAGGGCGAGACATATTGATTCGCCCAGCCAAACCCTCAGGTATTCAAACCCACATATGGCCATTAAATGAGTCCCAAATAAACATTGTCCACTTGGACAGTCCGTCTGTATCATACCACCCTGTCAGACCCAGTGAAATCAGAGTCCCAGCTGAGATCAACCTCTTCTCCCGCTGAGTAGAACTGTGTGAGCAGCTCACACCTGGGGCACACTAAACGTTGACAGGATTTGTATCTCAACATGCCCTCATAACAATCACAAGACCCTGTGTGGTTCAGTGTCAGTGATGGGATGACCAGGGAGTAATCAGAGTAATTCCCTGATATTCCTCCGTCTGTCACATACACCTGCTCCACCTGGTTAGTGAGGGTCACCTCAACCTCAGCCGGGTTTAGAGATTCTGAATCTAGGGCAGTACAGCCTCCTCTTCCACGAGAGCTGAATATTCTTTGTCCAATTTCTCACCCGTGCGGACTCACTGTACACACAACGCTGTCCGTCCCGTACCAGGCAACTGTAGATGCCCAAGTCCTTTGTGAAAGGATTATGGCCATTGTCCATCTGTCCATCTACGTTGTCACGACCCCGTTCCCCTTCATGCGGAAGTTCGGTCTTTCCTGAACGACTAGACTGTAGCTGTGATTAACCGTCCTTTACAGTACTGCAGACTGAGAGGTCAGCTTTTGACTGGTATTAAACCCTGCCAGCTGTCCAGCACTCTTCCCTGCACTGCCCTGACTCTGACAGAGTAACATTGTAGATCCGTAGTTAACTCAAATTCAACTCTACATTTAGTCGATTCCTTAAATCTGCCTCCAGTGTGGACTTGGAAGTGTCCCACAGCAGCAGGCTCTCTTCAGCTTCCTATCTGAAGATCAAACAGTATTCAGCACCTCTTGGATAAAAAGAGTACGCTTCACCTTCTTCTTTAATAACTTCCGATTCTTTGTCTGCATGGTTGGTTCTGATGAGAACAGCCAGTAGAATGCTCAGCATTGTGACCCAATCCATTCTGTTAGAGGGTATCTGTCCGTTGGTTCCACACACTTTGTCTCTGCTTCAGTGGTACTGTAGTTGTGACACATTCAAGCCACTGGCTTTATATTGGTTCGCCCTTACTTATCTTACACCTCGATGGTGTTATGCTGGTGACCTGGTAATGACCTGGTGATGACCTGGTGATGACCTGGTGGTGACCTGGTGGTGACCAGTTACATATCTTCTCATCTCTTTTCTTCTGAACCTCTTTTGGTTAACCCTGTCATTGTATATTGCTTCTTTAATTTCTTTGCTCTTGAAGCACTTTGAGATGGAAAGATAACCGCTATAGAAATGTAATAAATTATTACTTATTTTATTATTATTATTATTTAACAGCTGCCGACCTGATGTATAAGAGCAGAGAAACCAAACGTCACTTTCTTATCTATCCTACTTTCTTTCCTGCTTCAGCTTCCATTCACTTTCAGTTCTAGCCTGTACCCATTTAAACATCTTCCACTACCATTAAAAACACCACCTTTTAGATAGGTGAGGTAAACACAAACTTTGATTCAGAAACTGTTTCGAAGTGTCTGTCTTATACACACAGGTGCGTCAATCGACTCTAAGGGATTAAAGGGATAGTTCATCCAAATTACATATTGACATATTGGTTTCCTTACCATGTAAGCGGTTTATGGACAAGGCAAGGCAGCAAGGTAAGGAAACGAATAAGTCATTTTGTAATGAACGATCCCTTTAATGTGACAAACTCTCTTGCAAGGTAACTCCAGCTGCAAGTTTACTTGCAAAAGTGTTACCTAGGTATTTTCCTTGTTTAGACTGTAGACTATCAACTTTGTTATATTTCCCTCCTGTAAGAACCCTGAGCACACCACCAGTCAGGGATTGCTGCCTGGTGCCTGGTGTCTGGTGTCTGGTGTCTGGTGTCTGGTGTCTGGTGCCTGGTGTCTGGTGCCTGGTGTCTGGTGCCTGGTGCCTGGTGCCTGGTGTCTGGTGTCTGGTGCCTGTGTGTAGAGCCATGTGTTGGTCCATTGGGACACGCTGAGAAGTGGTGTATGTTTAGAGTGGCATGAAGAGTGTTTATTTGGCCAGAGGTGTCAGTGAGATTAGCTGGTGTGTTACATGTGATGTAAAAGTGCTTGGTTTGGATACGAGAGTAATGAGTCAGGTTTTTGTTAATCTCACAGTGCTGTGGTTTTGGTGGGGGACAGGGGTTGGGGCTGGGGCTGGGGCTAAGGAGAGCTGGGGCAGAGGCTGGGGTTGAGAAGCTGAAGCTGAGGCTGGAGGCTGGGAATCGGGCTGCAGTTGGGGCTGCATGGGCATGGTAACTAGAGGTGCAGAGTGGACTGCTGTGTTCCAGCCATACGCCTACATGACAGGAGCTGGGAACCTGGCCAGAGATGGAAGGAGGGAGTTAAAAAGGGAGAGAGAAAAAAAGAGGAATGCTGGGATAGAGAGGTGTTGCGATGATGTTTTCTTAGCGAGTGGAAAGTCATCCTCCTCTCTTCTGCTTTTTCTTTTCTTTCTTGTGACTCTCTATTTATATTTATTGTTTCCAGAGGAGGGACAGAGAGGAGGAGGGGAGGGGAGGGGAGGAGGGGGAGGAAAAGGGAGAGCAGAGAACAGAACATGTCCTGAAGATGCTGTGGGGATTATCAGGGGGCTCAGGCAGTGTGTTGTGGAGTCAACACACTGTTTGTTTTATTGGCCCTGGGGGGCTTAACCCTAACCCTGGGGGGCCAAGGAAGGGAACATTTGTGTTGGCTGAAGGGAACGTCTCAGCACAGCACAGGGCCCCACCACCACAAGGCCTCCCTCCCTCCTTCCTTCCTCCTGTTTATTCCTGCTCTCTAGTGTTCTTTCTCTCTCTATCTTTCTGTCTATCAGTCTCGCTCTTGCTTTCTTTCCCTTTCTCTACTCTCTCTCTCTCTTTCTCTCTCCCACCCCATCCACTCTCTCTATCTGTGCTTCTCCCCCTCTTTCTATTTCTGCCCCCCCCCTCTCTCTCTCTCTCTCTCTCTCTCTCTCTCTCTCTCTCTCTCTCTCTCTCTCTCTCTCTCTCTTTCTGTCTCTCACCATATCTCCCTCCTTATTATGTCCTCAGATCTCTTTAGTTTGTTGAAAACGAGGCGTGAGATTGCTTGAGAAGACCCACTGACTGATGTTTCCCTGTGGCAGTCATGTCTGTGTAACTGAATCATATTGGATTGTTCATCTATGAGGTACCGGCAAGGCAGTCATGGGGAAACTCAGGTGTAGTGTGTTACTATTGTGTTTATGAGCCCACTTTGCTTGTGTAATCCTGTTTTATGCATTACTACAGACTTCAACTGATGCTAGGTCATTAATTGTGGGTGCCCCTGCCCTGTAAAAACCAACCAGCTTAGTTTCCTGTCTGACATAGGAAAAGCCTCCAAAAGTCTCCAAGCTCCACAACGTGTTTTTTTTAACTACACCCAGTGAGTGATATTACATGTAATTGTGGTTCTCTGTTACCAGCACTGTTGTAAAGTCCATATACACACACACACACTCACGCACAGACACGCACACGCACATGCACACACACCTCCATATATTATGAATGATCATCAAAGGCATTACGAAACACAGGCTATTCCTCTGTGACTCTCTACCTTGTGGGCTTCTAAAGGTCTTTATGAAGGAGGCTAATGAGACAGGGCCAATGGGGGAGTGTTAGTGTGGGTTCTCTGCTCTGCTGCTCAGCACTACAGCTCTAATAGCCACTTCCTTAATCAGGCTGACCAGCAGTGTAATCATTAGCGCTGTGTGTGTGTGTGTGTGCGTGTGTGTATGTGCGTGTCTGTGCGGGTTTGTGTGTGTACAGAACAGGGGTTTAACAGTCATTAACTATAGTGAGCTGGGCACTGCTCTCCTTAAACAGAGGGAGGAGGGGAGAGAGAGAGCTGTCACACTCTCACACACACCTGGGTCTGTTTGCAATCAGGCAGCTGAGCTGTGCAGGCCAATTAGGAGCCAGCAGAGCAGCGCACCAACTTGTACCGGGAAAGGTGAGAGTAATTTACCTACCACCATACATGGGCGGTAGGGTTGAAATGTTGGTTATTTTTCATTTTTTAAACAACTAATTGACCCATGTTGGTTCAATTATTTGAATTCCACTGTTTATTCTGTGAGCTCAATGTGCACATTGCACAGTTTCTCTAGAGATAAATCAGATTCAGCCTCCGACCTTATAGTCTCTCTGCACCACATAAACCTGCCCCCTGACAACAACACTCTCAGACCTTATAGTCTCTCTGCACTATGTCCACCTGCCCACTGACAACAACACTCTCAGACCTTATAGTCTCTCTGCACCATATAAACCTGCCCCTGACAACAACACTCTCAGACCTTATAGTCTCTCTGCACCACATAAACCTGCCCCCTGACAACAACACTCTCAGACCTTATAGTCTCTCTGCACCACATAAACCTGCCCCCTGACAACAACACTCTCAGACCTTATAGTCCCTCTGCACTATGTCAACCTGCCCCCTGACAACAACACTCTCAGGTCTTATAGTCCCTCTGCACCACATAAACCTGCCCCCTGACAACAACACTCTCAGGTCTTATAGTTTCTCTGCACCATGTAAACCTGCCCCCTGACAACAACACTCTCAGGTCTTATAGTTTCTCTGCACCATGTCAACCTGCCCCCTGACAACAACACTCTCAGGTCTTATAGTTTCTCTGCACTATGTCAACCTGCCCCCTGACAACAACACTCTCAGGTCTTATAG
Organism: Salvelinus fontinalis; assembly: GCF_029448725.1. Taxonomy (NCBI): domain Eukaryota; kingdom Metazoa; phylum Chordata; class Actinopteri; order Salmoniformes; family Salmonidae; genus Salvelinus; species Salvelinus fontinalis. The sequence continues at coordinate 44,305 of NW_026601306.1, forward strand.
TTTCTCTGCACTATGTCAACCTGCCCCCTGACAACAACACTCTCAGAACTTATAGTCCCTCTGACTTGACTCCCATCTGTAACTGGGCCAACACTGGACACACACACTGACACACATACACACACAAGCACACACACACACTGACACACACACACAAACACACACACACACACACACACACACACACACACACACACACACACACACACACACACACACAGTGCCAGATGGACATGCTCGTGTCCCATTCTCATCAGCTACTGTTTAATGTCCATGTGAAGTTCCAGTCATGCATACAGGTGGTGACATCACATCCACTTCTGATAGGGTTATAATGGAGGAAATGACTGCAATACACAGGCGACCTGTCCCACTCCATGGCACATGTGAATATATACACACACACACACACACACACACACACACACACACACACACACACACACACACACACACACACACACACACACACACACACACACACACACACACACACACACACACACACACACACACACACACACACAGCTGCTTAAGCCTGGGCCAAGCAGGCATCTGTCGCTAACACATCTGTCAGTGCCTCCACATCTGTGAGCTCCTGCCAAGGCTTCTGCTCTGGTCCCCTCACCCCACACACGTCCTCTTCTTCCTCTAGCTGAACACTGTTAAACAGTATATACCTAGTCATGGAGTCCCATTTCCTTTAGTGTATCCAGTCAGTATCTACTGCTATATGTAGTATACTGAGGCAGTGCAATATGATATGATACATCTTGTTGTTTTTCTGCCAGAGTGAGACATGGCTGGCTTACTCTAATGGCCGTATCGCCGAAAGCCGTTTCATGGGGACAAATGTTACAGATGTGTTTTTGGGCACGTACAGTAGGCCACAGGAAGCAGCCAAGTGCAGTCCCATGGATTACAGGACATGTGTTGGAAATGGGAATGTGTTCTGTTCTGTAGCTCAAGTTCCTATTGAACATGTTAAAAGTTCTGTCCGTCTTCCTATTCTATAGGGCTTTTCACACTGCACATTTTCAGCTTCGTCTAGTGCTAAGAGCTTCCATAACCTAGGCCTGGGACAGTCTTAGTCTTCAGTTAAAGGGACATTACACTCCAAAAACCAATCTGCAGTTCGATTAACAACAAAGTGGACACCTTGCCACTGTTTTGGTCAACAGCTCAGGGGATGGGGCTGGAGAGATGGAACCACTCTCAAATTCATAGACAGAGCTACGGATGCAAGGACTGACTATCTAAGAGATCCAAAGGATTGTTTAAACCATGTTTTGAGGCTATACAGTGTTTTTTTACAATTACATTATTTACAAACTATGGAGCAAAACCAGCTTATATTTGTGGTTCTGATGAGGTATGACAGTTGCACTAACTCATGAAGCTTTTACAAGTTACATTCTCATTATCTAACATTAATCGAATAGTCCCAAAAATGTATGTACCAATCTCAGATTGTATCTTTAAAGGTAGCCTAAGTCATCCTACACCATCAGTTGTGTAGATCCAGCTCTATGCCTCAACCTCAAATGAATGGAGGAGATAAGCACCGCAAACCTGGACAAGGATTTATCTCAGCAGATGACCACTTTGAAGGTCTGAATCTATAACATTATTATACTTCTGAGATCTGAAAACATCTGCCAAACTTAGATTTTAGAGTGATATACCCCTTTAAAGATCACCTTGGGCTGAGAAAGTGCACTGTGAAAAACAAGAGGCAACAGTACACCTCAATACACTCTGAGTTTCAGTCATCAGTGTCTGCCTGTTTACATATGGAATGGAGGAAATTCAATATCGTGACGTAGGACTGTGGATATTTGTTATGTCTGAATGAGTTGTCCTTTTGTGGGATGTTTCTGATGGGTCCTGTGGTGGTGTTGTTGTGTTGGTGTCTTCTCTAGTCATTAGTCATGGTCATGGGGAGGAGGACGGGGAGACGCGGGAAGAGAAGGGGGAGAGTGAGGATGAAACAGAATGGGACCTATTGTTGTGCCTCTAGGGAGTGGGCTGCTGTCTCCCTGAGGGCACATTAACTTCCTGGGTACACTGAAGCCCCACTGTAACTTCACAGGGTGTTTGTGTGCATGTGTGTGTGTGTGCGAATGGGCGTACGTGCGTGCATATGTGCATTCATGTCTGAGTGTGTACATACACTTAAATATGGTCATGGCAACTGCTCTTGTTTATGTTGTTGTGGTTGTAAATGTGATAAGTCTGACACCACGGCAGCATGATGAGTAGACATAGACCCATTTGTTCTCCTATTGTCTTCCACTTAAACCATATCATTACATTGCTGTTATCTGTAGGTAACTCCAGATGCTTGTTCCACAGCCTAATGTACGTAGGCCTACATGTGCCAAAAAGGGTTAGTCTTAATCTATATTTATGTACTTGCGGTCACATTGATACAGATTATCATAATCATATCTGTCTGTGACATGACAGTGTATTCCAGCCAGCACTTCTTTTTTTATGTATTTGTATTTTACAGTTTGACACCCGTTATTCCCGATTCCATCCTCAAATTGGCACCAGATTGCGCGGGGCCTCCCCAGTGAGAGTGAGAGAGCGAGCACACCTTGTTTCTGGTGACCCGAGTCGAGGGAAAATCAGCCTTTAATAAGTATGTAAGGAAAAAGACAGATGCTGCCAAGATGACCGCCATCCCATCCCATCCACCGTTCAGTTGAGACAGACAGCTGGCAGACGGACAGCAATGTGAGAAGGCAACAGACCTGGGTTCCACTGCTATTTTAAATATGTTAAATACTTTAGCTGTGCTTGATATTTCCAGGCACAATGAGAAAGTCCCAAAAGTGCAAAACTTCCCCACCTGGCACTCCAGACAGGCTGAAACAAATGCTCAAACTATTTGAACAGTTTCAAATATTAACTGAACCCAGTTCTGAAGGGAAGGAGGGGATGGAGACTGGAATCCTGACAAAATAAGAGCAGTTCTCTCATTCTCTCCCAGGCAGGCCTCCTGTTTTATAGAAGGAGCGTGTGAACGTGACGAGGGGAGTGTGAAGAAGATTAGACACCAGATTCTGCCTTTTATCCATTTATCATCCCTCCATCTCTCCATGTCTCCATTTTTTATATATTGTGATAACCCACATCCCAAAGCCAGTTCATCACTCTTCTCCTTGTCACCGTGTGTGATGTCTGGAAGTTATTAGTCTCTCTCTCTCTCTCTCTCTCAAACACACTCACACACACACACACACACACACACACACACACACACACACACACACACACACACACACACACACACACACACACACACACACACACACACACACACACACACACACACACGCACACACACACGCACACACACACACACACACACACTACCTGTAGCATAATAAGTCAAGCCTAGTCAGGTACTGTATGAATTGTCATCTAGTGTAGAGTAAGAGCTTCATTGGCTACATTACTACAGCTGTTTGGTATATTACAGTATATTACAGAACCCTGGTCTGTCTCTCTCTGGGTCTTGGCTACATTACTACAGCTGTTTGGTATATTACAGTATATTACAGAACCCTGGTCTGTCTCTCTCTGGGTCTTAGCTACATTACTACAGCTGTTTGGTATATTACAGTATATTACAGAACCCTGGTCTGTCTCTCTCTAGGTCTTGGCTACATTACTACAGCTGTTTGGTATATTACAGTATATTACAGAACCCTGGTCTGTCTCTCTCTAGGTCTTGGCTACATTACTACAGCTGTTTGGTATATTACAGTATATTACAGAACCCTAGTCTGGCTCTCTCTAGGTCTTGGCTACATTACTACAGCTGTTTGGTATATTACAGTATATTACAGAACCCTAGTCTGGCTCTCTCTGGTTCTTGGCTACATTACTACAGCTGTTTGGTATATTACAGAACCCTGGTCTGTCTTTCTCTGGGTCTTGGCTACATTACTATAGCTGTTTGGTATATTACAGTATATTACAGAACCCTGGTCTGTCTCTCTCTAGGTCTTGGCTATATTACTATAGCTGTTTGGTATATTACAGTATATTACAGAACCCTGGTCTGTCTCTCTCTAGGTCTTGGCTACATTACTACAGCTGTTTGGTATATTACAGTATATTACAGAACCCTGGTCTGTCTCTCTCTAGGTCTTGGCTACATTACTACAGCTGTTTGGTATATTACAGTATATTACAGAACCCTGGTCTGTCTCTCTCTAGGTCTTGGCTACATTACTGTAGCTGTTTGGTATATTACAGTATATTACAGAACCCTGGTCTGTCTCTCTCTAGGTCTTGGCTATATTACTATAGCTGTTTGGTATATTACAGTATATTACAGAACCCTGGTCTGTCTCTCTCTAGGTCTTGGCTACATTACTACAGCTGTTTGGTATATTACAGTATATTACAGAACCCTGGTCTGTCTCTCTCTGGGTCTTGGCTCTAATAATGATCAAATACGAAATCTGTCTTTTAGTTATTTACTCAGGCTTTCAGTGTGATTGACAACACATTATCACTGCATCTTTCAGTGTGATTGACAATTCACTATCACTGCATCTTTCAGTGTGATTGACAATTCACTATCACTGCATCTTTCAGTGTGATTGACAATTCACTATCACTGCATCTTTCAGTGTGATTGACAACACATTATTACAGCATCTTTCAGTGTGATTGACAATACATTATCACTGCATCTTTCAGTGTGATTGATAACACATTATTACTGCATCTTTCAGTGTGATTGACAATACATTATCACTGCATCTTTCAGTGTGATTACCACACATTATCACTGCATCGTTCAGTGTGATTGATAAAACATTATCACTGCATCTTTCAGTGTGATTGACAACACATTATCACTGCATCTTTCAGTGTGATTGACAACACATTATCACTGCATCGTTCAGTGTGATTGATAAAACATTATCACTGCATCTTTCAGTGTGATTGACAATACATCATCACTGCATCTTTCAGTGTGATTGACAATACATCATCACTGCATCTTTCAGTGTGATTGACAATACATCATCACTGCATCTTTCAGTGTGATTGACAATACATCATCACTGCATCTTTCAGTGTGATTGACAACGCATTATTACAGCATCTTTCAGTGTGATTGACAACACAATTTTACTACATCTTTCAGTGTGATTGACAATACATCATCACTGCATCTTTTAGTGTGATTGACAACAGATTATCACTGCTTTGGCATATGGGGGCTTTCTCTCACTCTCCTTGTTTACTTCATGTCAAACACATGCACTTCCACATGTAACTGACTACAAAAACTGTAACTGTAATCCGTTACATTACCAGCAAAAAATATTGTAATTCGATTAGAGATACTTTTGAAAAACTAAAAGACTAAAACTGAATTATTTCTAGGATTACCTTTAAGTTCAAAATGTATTTATGACACTCGTCTGTTTCTACAATGGCATTCAAATCAGCGTTGAAAAAAGGCTGAAATGGTAGTCTGGTGCGCCCAGGCTTGGAGAGTAACGGATTGCATATAACCCTTTACATGGAACAGATTTACAAAAAACTGGAACGGATCCAATTAGAGATACTTTTGAAGCAGTGGTGTGGCCAACGGGCCATACGGATATCACTGATTATTGATATCTAGGCTACATTACATAGGACATTGATGTGAATGACATTGCTTCTCTCTCATTTAGCTATTTGCATTTTACGGATTGTGGTTGTTGTGGATGTTTGTTCACAAGTTTATATGTGTATTTTAACCTAATAATGGTTGAATTAAAGAAGTTGAAGCTGCCTATCAACCTGGGGTGTATTCATTACGGAAACCGTTTACCGTTTAAGAACCGAACGGAAACTAAAAAGGAACGTTTCTGTGGACGAATTCAGGTAGGTTCGTTCCGTTTGCTTCCGTTTTAAGAAATGTTTACACCTCTGTGGACAGCCAGTGAAATTTGCACTCTTGCAACAGCTGCATAGAGCAGATCCTAGCCATTGGAGTAAAGTTTCCCTCCCTTCCTAACTCGGTCCCCGTGGTATTGTGCGCCATACTTTCAAAAATAAGTTTAATTTAAGCAGACCATGCACGAGTGGAGCTTTGATTCCTCAATCTAATGCGTGCTGATAATAAATAAATGCCCATAAACGTGACATGCTCAAACTCAAACACAACTGCAAATTATCGAGATATCAAAGTGTCACCAACAAAAAGGTGAACAATAGGCCTATAGCAATGCAGCATATGGAATTCATTTTTCACATGTAAATAGCACTTTTCAGTAGTGCTCAAAGCATGCCATTCTGAAAGGAGCATTTATTTTTCAACTCGAAGCAATGAGCCCCATCAGTTCTCCACAACAACATAATGAGTTCTCCACAACAACATAATGAGTTCTCCACAACAACATAATGAGTTCTCCACAACAACATAATGAGTTCTCCACAACAACATAATGAGTTCTCCACAACAACATAATGAGTTCTCCGAAACATAAAGAGTTCTCCACAACAACATGATCAGTTATCCACAACAACATAATCAGTTCTCCACAACAACATAATCAGTTCTCCACAACAACATAATGAGTTCTCCACAACAACATAATGAGTTCTCCACAACAACATAATGAGTTCTCCACAACAACATAATGAGTTCTCCACAACAACATAATGAGTTCTCCACAACAACATAATGAGTTCTCCACAACAACATAATGAGTTCTCCACAACAACATAATGAGTTCTCCACAACAACATAATGAGTTCTCCACAACAACATAATGAGTTCTCCACAACAACATAATTGTAACGGTCTTCAGAAGAAGAGGAGGAGTAGGGATTGGACCAAAGCGCAGCGTTTGTATATGACATAGTGAATTTATTAAATTAAAGACGAAACACGAAGAACACTTGAAATGATTACAAAATAACAAAACGAAAACGTAGACAGACCTGAACTATGAGAACTTACATATAACACGAAGAACGCACGAACAGGTACAGACTACAACAAACGAACGAACAAACAAACCGAAACAGTCCCGTGTGGTGCACAGACACAGACACGGAAGACAACCACCCACAAACAAACAGTGTGAACAGCCTACCTTTATATTGTTCTCAATCAGAGGAAAAGTCAAACACCTGTCTCTGATTGAGAACCATATAAGGCTAATTACAAATGACCTAAACATAGAAACACAAAACATAGAATGCCCACCCCAACTCACGCCCTGACCAACTAAACACATACAAAAATAACAGAAAACAGGTCAGGAACGTGACAGAACCCCCCCCCCCCCCCCTCAAGGTGCGAACTCCGGACGCACCACCAAAAGTCTAGGGGAGGGTCTGGGTGGGCATCTGTCCACGGTGGCGGCTCAGGCTCTGGGCGTGGTCCCCATCCCACCATAATAAATCCCCGCTTATTTAGCCTCCTCCCAATGACCACCCTCCAAATTAACCCCACTGGATTAAGGGGCAGCACTGGACTAAGGGGCAGCACCGGACTGAGGGGCAGTACCAGAATGAGGGGCAGCACCAGAATGAGGGGCAGCACCAGAATGAGGGGCAACACCAGAATGAGGGGCAACACCAGATTGACTGGCGGATCCTGGCTGGCTGGCTCTGGCGGATCCTGGCTGGCTGGCTCTGGCGGATCCTGGCTGGCTGGCTCTGGCGGATCCTGGCTGGATGACGGCTCTGGCGGATCCTGGCTGGATGGCTGGCTCTGGCGGATCCTGGCTGGCTGGCTCTGGCGGATCCTGGCTGGATGACGCCTCTGGCTGGTCATGGCTGGATGACGGCTCTGGCTGGTCATGGCTGGATGACGGCTCTGGCTGGTCATGGCTGGATGACGGCTCTGGCTGGTCATGGCTGGATGACGGCTCTGGCTGGTCATGGCTGGATGACGGCTCTGGCTGGTCATGGCTGGATGACGGCTCTGGCTGGTCATGGCTGGATGACGGCTCTGGCTGGTCATGGCTGGATGACGGCTCTGGCTGGTCTTGGCTCGCTGACGGCTCTGGCTGGTCATGGCTCGCTGACGGCTCTGGCTGTTAATGGCTCGCTGACGGCTCTGGCTGATCCTGTCTGGCGGAAGGCTCTGGCTGATCCTGTCTGGCAGAAGGCTCTGGCTGATCCTGTCTGGCGGAAGGCTCTGGCTGATCCTGTCTGGCGGAAGGCTCTGGCTGATCCTGTCTGGCGGAAGGCTCTGGCTGATCCTGTCTGGCGGAAGGCTCTGGCTGATCCTGTCTGGCGGAAGGCTCTGGCTGATCCTGTCTGGCGGAAGGCTTTGGCTGCTCCTGTCTGGCGGACGGCTCTGGCGGCTCCTGTCTGGCGGACGGCTCTAGCGGCTCCTGTCTGGTGGACGGCTCTGAAGGCTCATGGCAGACGGGCGGCTTTGCAGGCTCAGTACAGACGGGCGGCTTTGAAGGCTCAGTACAGACGGGCAGTTCATGCGGCGCTTGGCAGACGGACAGTTCAGACGGCGTTGGGCAGACAGACAGTTCAGACGGCGTTGGGCAGACGGGCAGTTCAGGCGCCGTTGGGCAGACAGGCAGTTCAGGCGCCGTTGGGCAGACGGCAGACTCCGGCCGGCTGAGACGCACTGTAGGCCTGGTGCGTGGTGCCGGAACTGGTGGTACCGGACTGGAGACACGCACCTCAAGGCTAGTGCGGGGAGCAGGAACAGGGCACACTGAGTTCTCAAGGCGCACTATAGGACTGGTGCGTGATACCGGGACTGGTGGTACCGGGCTGAGGGCACGCACCTCAGGACGAGTGCGGGGAGAAGGATCAGTGCGTACAGGGCTCTGGAAACGCACATGAGGCTTGGTGCGTGGTGCCGGAACTGGAGGCACTGGGCTGAAGACACGCACCACAGGGAGAGTGCGTGGAAGAGGAACAGGGCTCTGGAGACGCACAGGAGGCTTAGTGCGTGGTGTCAGCACTGGTGGTACTGGGCTGGGGACACGCACCACAGGGCTAGTGCGAGGAGCAGTAACAGGACGCACAGGACTCTGGAGACGCACAGGAGGCTTTGTGCGTGCTGTAGGCACTGTCTTAACCAGACGGCTAGCACGCACCTCAGGACGAGTATGGAGAGCTGTTCCCGGTGACATTAACTCACCAACACGTTCATTCGGACGGATGCCGTGCCTCATGCACCAAACCAGTACATCCCTCACAACTCTCTCCTCCAATTTCTCCATTAAATCCTTTACTGTCTCTGCGTCACTCACCTCCAAATCCGCCCTCACCGGCTCCTTACGGTAAGCAGGAGGAGTTGGCTCACGTCTCCCGACTGACCCAACTAAACTACCCGAGAGCCCCCCCCCCCCCCCCCCCCCCCCAAGAAATGTTTGGGTTTGACTTACGGGCTTCCAGCCTTGTTTCCGTGCTGCCTCCTCATATCGCCGCCTCTCTGCTTTCGCTGCCTCCAGCTCAGCTTTGGGGCGGCGATATTCTCCTGGTTGAGCCCAGGGTCCCTTTCCGTCCAATATTTCCTCCCAAGTCCACGAGTCCTGGTTCTTTGGCCACTGCTGCTGGTTCGTCTCACGCTGCTTGATCCATGGTTGGTGGGTGGTTCTGTAACGGTCGTCCTCCTCCTCTTCAGAAGAAGAGGAGGAGTAGGGATTGGACCAAAGCGCAGCGTTTGTATATGACATAATGAATTTATTAAATTAAAGACGAAACACGAAGAACACTTGAAATTATTACAAAATAACAAAACGAAAACGTAGACAGACCTGAACTATGAGAACTTACATATAACACGAAGAACGCACGAACAGGTACAGACTACAACAAACGAACGAACAAACAAACCGAAACAGTCCCGTGTGGTGCACAGACACAGAAGACAACCACCCACAAACAAACAGTGTGAACAGCCTACCTTTATATGGTTCTCAATCAGAGGAAAAGTCAAACACCTGTCTCTGATTGAGAACCATATAAGGCTAATTACAAATGACCTAAACATAGAAACACAAAACATAGAATGCCCACCCCAACTCACGCCCTGACCAACTAAACACATACAAAAATAACAGAAAACAGGTTAGGAATGTGACAATAATGAGTTCTCCACAACAACATAATGAGTTATCCACAACAACATAATGAGTTCTCCACAACAACATAATGAGTTCTCCACAACAACATAATGAGTTCTCCACAACAACATAATGAGTTCTCCACAACAACATAATGAGTTCTCCACAACAACATAATGAGTTCTCCACAACAACATAATGAGTTCTCCACAACAACATAATCATAAACAACAGAGCAGGCAAATATTTCCTTAGTTGTGGGGTCATGCTCCAGTAAAACAATTTGGCTAATCTATATTTCCATATTTCCAAGTCCTATTTTTGAAGTTCAAGGGGTATTCAATTAATTGGAGTGACTGGAAATCTGACAGACTTTGGTTTTTAATGTAAAGATATAGCCTAATATATTATTACCTATATTGAAGTAGAAATTATTATTAATTTTCCCGTCTACTAATGCCTCATGGGGAAAGTAATCTACAAGTAATTTAAAGTTATCAGATTATGTTATTGAGTTTGTGTAATCCAAAGGTTATGTTACTGATTACAATTTTGGACAGGTAACTAGTAAGTGTAGCGGATTACATTGACAAAGTAAACGACTCAACCCTGCACACACA
>NW_026601307.1:0-37500 GCF_029448725.1 Salvelinus fontinalis
TACCGGGCGTGGTGACTCCTTGCTGTCTCCAGTCCGCCTGGCCTTGCTGCTATTCCAGTTTCAACTGTTCTGCCTGCGGTTATGGAACCGCCACCTGTCCCAGACCTGCTGTTTTCAACTCTTAATGATCGGCTATGAAAAGCCAACTGACATTTATTCCTGATTATTATTTGACCATGCTTGTCATTTATGAACATTTTGAAAATCTTGGCTCTCTCTAATTTTCTCCTTCTCTCTTTCTTTCTCTCGGAGGACCTGAGCCCTAGGACCATACGTCGGGACTACCGGGCGTGGTGACTCCTTGCTGTCTCCAGTCCGCCTGGCCTTGCTGCTATTCCAGTTTCAACTCTTCTGCCTGCGGTTATGGAACCGCCACCTGTCCCAGACCTGCTGTTTTCAACTCTTAATGATCGGCTATGAAAAGCCAACTGACATTTATTCATGATTATTATTTGACCATGCTTGTCACTTATGAACATTTTTGAACATCTTGGCATAGTTCTGTTATAATCTCTACCCGGCACAGCCAGAAGAGGACTGGCCACCCCTCATAGCCTGGTTCCTCTCTAGGTTTCTTCCTAGGTTTTGGCCTTTCTAGGGAGTTTTTCCTAGCCACCGTGCTTCTACACCTGCATTACTAGCTGTTTGGGGTTTTAGGCTGGGTTTCTGTACAGCACTTCGAGATATTAGCTGATGTACGAAGGGCTATATAAAATAAACTTGATTGATTGATTGAGTAGTAAGTACTATGTAGTATGAAGCAATGTGCAGTACTGGGCATGCATTCTTAGTAGTATGTACTACGTAGTATGAAGCAATGTGCAGAACTGGGCTTGCATTCTTAGTATTACATTAGTATGAATGGAAAGAAATCATAGGAAACCCTTCAGAGTGGAAAAACCATACCGCGTCTCTCTTCCTATATCCATACCATCATACCGCGTCTCTCTTCCTATATCCATACCATCATACCGCGTCTCTCTTCCTATATCCATACCATCATACCACATCTCTCTTCCTATATCCATACCACATCTCTCTTCCTATATCCATACCACATCTCTCTTCCTATATCCATACCACATCTCTCTTCCTATATCCATACCATCATACCACATCTCTCTTCCTATATCCATACCATCATACCGCGTCTCTCTTCCTATATCCATACCATCATACCGCGTCTCTCTTCCTATATCCATACCATCATACCTCGTCTCTCTTCCTATATCCATACCATCATACCGCGTCTCTCTTCCTATATCCATACCATCATACCGCGTCTCTCTTCCTATATCCATACCATCATACCACGTCTCTCTTCCTATATCCATACCATCATACCCCGTCTCTCTTCCTATATCCATACCATCATACCACATCTCTCTTCCTATATCCATACCATCATACCACATCTCTCTTCCTATATCCATACCATCATACCGCGTCTCTCTTCCTATATCCATACCATCATACCGCGTCTCTCTTCCTATATCCATACCATCATACCACATCTCTCTTCCTATATCCATACCATCATACCACATCTCTCTTCCTATATCCATACCATCATACCACGTCTCTCTTCCTATATCCATACCATCATACCACGTCTCTCTTCCTATATCCATACCATCATACCACATCTCTCTTCCTATATCCATACCATCATACCGCGTCTCTTCCTATATCCATACCATCATACCACGACTCTCTAAATCTATCCATACCATCATACCGCGTCTCTTCCTATATCCATACCATCATACCACGACTCTCTAAATCTATCCATACCATCATACCGCGTCTCTCTTCCTATATCCATACCATCATACCACGTCTCTCTTCCTATATCCATACCATCATACCACGTCTCTCTTCCTATATCCATACCATGTCTCTCTTCCTATATCCATACCACGTCTCTCTTCCTATATCCATACCATCATACCACGTCTCTCTTCCTATATCCATACCATCATACCACATCTCTCTTCCTATATCCATACCATCATACCGCGTCTCTCTTCCTATATCCATACCATCATACCGCGTCTCTCTTCCTATATCCATACCATCATACCTCGTCTCTCTTCCTATATCCATACCATCATACCCCGTCTCTTCCTATATCCATACCATCATACCGCGTCTCTCTTCCTATATCCATACCATCATACCGCGTCTCTCTTCCTATATCCATACCATCATACCGCGTCTCTCTTCATATATCCATACCATCATACCGCGTCTCTCTTCCTATATCCATACCATGTCTCTCTTCCTATATCCATACCATCATACCGCGTCTCTCTTCCTATATCCATACCATCATACCTCGTCTCTCTTCCTATATCCATACCATCATACCGCGTCTCTCTTCCTATATCCATACCATCATACCTCGTCTCTCTTCCTATATCCATACCATCATAACATGTCTCTCTTCCTATATCCATACCATCATACCGCGTCTCTCTTCCTATATCCATACCATCATACCGCGTCTCTCTTCCTATATCCATACCATGTCTCTCTTCCTATATCCATACCGCGTCTCTCTTCCTATATCCATACCATCATACCTCGTCTCTCTTCCTATATCCATACCATCATACCGCGTCTCTCTTCCTATATCCATACCATCATACCGCGTCTCTCTTCCTATATCCATACCATCATACCTCGTCTCTCTTCCTATATCCATACCATCATACCGCGTCTCTCTTCCTATATCCATACCATCATACCTCGTCTCTCGTCCTATATCCATACCATCATACCGCGTCTCTCGTCCTATATCCATACCATCATACCGCGTCTCTCTTCCTATATCCATACCATCATACCGCGTCTCTCTTCCTATATCCATACCATCATACCATGTCTCTCGTCCTATATCCATACCATCATACCGCGTCTCTCGTCCTATATCCATACCATCATACCGCGTCTCTCTTCCTATATCCATACCATCATACCGCGTCTCTCTTCCTATATCCATACCATCATACCGCGTCTCTCTTCCTATATCCATACCATCATACCCCGTCTCTCTTCCTATATCCATACCATCATACCTCGTCTCTCTTCCTATATCCATACCATCATACCCCGTCTCTCTTCCTATATCCATACCATCATACCGCGTCTCTCTTCCTATATCCATACCATCATACCGCGTCTCTCTTCCTATATCCATACCATCATACCCCGTCTCTCTTCCTATATCCATACCATCATACCGCGTCTCTCTTCCTATATCCATACCATCATACCGCGTCTCTCTTCCTATATCCATACCATCATACCATGTCTCTCTTCCTATATCCATACCATCATACCTCGTCTCTCTTCCTATATCCATACCATCATACCCCGTCTCTCTTCCTATATCCATACCATCATACCCCGTCTCTCTTCCTATATCCATACCATCATACCGCGTCTCTCTTCCTATATCCATACCATCATACCCCGTCTCTCTTCCTATATCCATACCATCATACCCCGTCTCTTCCTATATCCATACCATCATACCCCGTCTCTCTTCCTATATCCATACCATCATACCCCGTCTCTTCCTATATCCATACCATCATACCTCGTCTCTCTTCCTATATCCATACCATCATACCCCGTCTCGCTTCCTATATCCATACCATCATACCCCGTCTCTTCCTATATCCATACCATCATACCCCGTCTCTTCCTATATCCATACCATCATACCACATCTCTCTTCCTATATCCATACCATCATACCGCGTCTCTCTTCCTATATCCATACCATCATACCTCGTCTCTCTTCCTATATCCATACCATCATACCGCGTCTCTCTTCCTATATCCATACCATCATACCGCGTCTCTCTTCCTATATCCATACCATCATACCTCGTCTCTCTTCCTATATCCATACCATCATACCGCGTCTCTCTTCCTATATCCATACCATCATACCATGTCTCTCGTCCTATATCCATACCATCATACCGCGTCTCTCTTCCTATATCCATACCATCATACCCCGTCTCTCGTCCTATATCCATACCATCATACCGCGTCTCTCTTCCTATATCCATACCATCATACCGCGTCTCTCTTCCTATATCCATACCATCATACCGCGTCTCTCTTCCTATATCCATACCATCATACCGCGTCTCTCTTCCTATATCCATACCATCATACCGCGTCTCTCTTCCTATATCCATACCATCATACTATGTCTCTCGTCCTATATCCATACCATCATACCGCGTCTCTCTTCCTATATCCATACCATCATACCGCGTCTCTCTTCCTATATCCATACCATCATACCGCGTCTCTCTTCCTATATCCATACCATCATACCGCGTCTCTCTTCCTATATCCATACCATCATACCGCGTCTCTCTTCCTATATCCATACCATCATACCCCGTCTCTTCCTATATCCATACCATCATACCCCGTCTCTTCCTATATCCATACCATCATACCCCGTCTCTTCCTATATCCATACCATCATACCCCGTCTCTCTTCCTATATCCATACCATCATACCCCGTCTCTTCCTATATCCATACCATCATACCTCGTCTCTCTTCCTATATCCATACCATCATACCCCGTCTCTTCCTATATCCATACCATCATACCCCGTCTCTTCCTATATCCATACCATCATACCCCGTCTCTTCCTATATCCATACCATCATACCCCGTCTCTTCCTATATCCATACCATCATACCCCGTCTCTTCCTATATCCATACCATCATACCACATCTCTCTTCCTATATCCATACCATCATACCGCGTCTCTCTTCCTATATCCATACCATCATACCTCGTCTCTCTTCCTATATCCATACCATCATACCGCGTCTCTCTTCCTATATCCATACCATCATACCGCGTCTCTCTTCCTATATCCATACCATCATACCTCGTCTCTCTTCCTATATCCATACCATCATACCGCGTCTCTCTTCCTATATCCATACCATCATACCATGTCTCTCGTCCTATATCCATACCATCATACCGCGTCTCTCGTCCTATATCCATACCATCATACCGCGTCTCTCTTCCTATATCCATACCATCATACCGCGTCTCTCTTCCTATATCCATACCATCATACCATGTCTCTCGTCCTATATCCATACCATCATACCGCGTCTCTCGTCCTATATCCATACCATCATACCGCGTCTCTCTTCCTATATCCATACCATCATACCGCGTCTCTCTTCCTATATCCATACCATCATACCGCGTCTCTCTTCCTATATCCATACCATCATACCCCGTCTCTCTTCCTATATCCATACCATCATACCTCGTCTCTCTTCCTATATCCATACCATCATACCCCGTCTCTCTTCCTATATCCATACCATCATACCGCGTCTCTCTTCCTATATCCATACCATCATACCCCGTCTCTTCCTATATCCATACCATCATACCCCGTCTCTTCCTATATCCATACCATCATACCACATCTCTCTTCCTATATCCATACCATCATACCCCGTCTCGCTTCCTATATCCATACCATCATACCCCGTCTCTTCCTATATCCATACCATCATACCCCGTCTCTTCCTATATCCATACCATCATACCACGACTCTCTTCCTATATCCATACCATCATACCCCGTCTCTCTTCCTATATCCATACCATCATACCTCGTCTCTCTTCCTATATCCATACCCCGTCTCTCTTCCTATATCCATACCATCATACCGCGTCTCTCTTCCTCTATCCATACCATCATACCATGTCTCTCTTCCTATATCCATACCACGTCTCTCTTCCTATATCCATACCATCATACCTCGTCTCTCTTCCTATATCCATACCATCATACCATGTCTCTCGTCCTATATCCATACCATCATACCGCGTCTCTCGTCCTATATCCATACCATCATACCGCGTCTCTCTTCCTATATCCATACCATCATACCGCGTCTCTCTTCCTATATCCATACCATCATACCATGTCTCTCGTCCTATATCCATACCATCATACCGCGTCTCTCGTCCTATATCCATACCATCATACCGCGTCTCTCTTCCTATATCCATACCATCATACCGCGTCTCTCTTCCTATATCCATACCATCATACCGCGTCTCTCTTCCTATATCCATACCATCATACCCCGTCTCTCTTCCTATATCCATACCATCATACCTCGTCTCTCTTCCTATATCCATACCATCATACCCCGTCTCTCTTCCTATATCCATACCATCATACCGCGTCTCTCTTCCTATATCCATACCATCATACCGCGTCTCTCTTCCTATATCCATACCATCATACCTCGTCTCTCTTCCTATATCCATACCATCATACCCCGTCTCTCTTCCTATATCCATACCATCATACCTCGTCTCTCTTCCTATATCCATACCATCATACCCCGTCTCTCTTCCTATATCCATACCATCATACCGCGTCTCTCTTCCTATATCCATACCATCATACCGCGTCTCTCTTCCTATATCCATACCATCATACCTCGTCTCTCTTCCTATATCCATACCATCATACCCCGTCTCTCTTCCTATATCCATACCATCATACCCCGTCTCTTCCTATATCCATACCATCATACCCCGTCTCTTCCTATATCCATACCATCATACCACATCTCTCTTCCTATATCCATACCATCATACCGCGTCTCTCTTCCTATATCCATACCATCATACCACATCTCTCTTCCTATATCCATACCATCATACCGCGTCTCTCTTCCTATATCCATACCATCATACCCCGTCTCTTCCTATATCCATACCATCATACCGCGTCTCTTCCTATATCCATACCATCATACCCCGTCTCTTCCTATATCCATACCATCATACCGCGTCTCTCTTCATATATCCATACCATCATAGCACATATTTATTTTATAACATGCTATTGTGAACAATATCCATGTGAGATATTAGGCTAAATTGTCTACATTAAAGCTAGATTTATCTAGTCTAAATAGCCTGCATCTAATTGGCCAATCATATGGATCACTGCAATGCAGCTCAAGCTCACTCAGTATGATTCAATGTATTGGGCATTGTAAGTAGTATGCTACTGTGGACATTTGAACACAGGCTAGCCAGAGCCTCAGTGAAAGTGAGCCTATTGTCCTCTATAGCAGAACTGATTCTAACCAGCACAACGACAACTTGGTCATTGGTCACGGTCTTAGTCTAGCTTCCTCATCTTAGCCTACAGTCTAGCTTCCTCATCTTAGCCTACAGTCTAGCTTCCTCATCTTAGCCTACAGTCTAGCTTCCTCATCTCAGCCTACAGTCTAGCTTCCTCATCTTAGCCTACAGTCTAGCTTCCTCATCTTAGCCTACAGTCTAGCTTCCTCATCTTAGCCTACAGTCTAGCTTCATTACCTTCTTCTCATCCAGCAGCATCATGATTTTGAACACCAGCACATCATTGACAACCACCTCCTCGTTCTTATAGAGGATCTGGAAGGTCTTGCTGCAGATGACGTCATCGACCACAGCTGCAGGGAAGGCCAGATCAGAACCTGTAATGAGAAGACATTTGTTTGAATGCAGAAAACTTACATCAACACAGAAACACACAATGTCTGTATCAACAAAATAACTGAGATTAACCAGAGGTTAGGCACTGGAGAGGAGTGGGGGGGTTAGGCACTGGAGAGGAGTACGGGGGGTTAGGTACTGGAGAGGAGTAGGGGGGGTTAGGTACTGGAGAGGAGTGGGGGGGGTTAGGTACTGGAGAGGAGTGGGGGGGGTTAGGTACTGGAGAGGAGTACGGGGGGTTTAGGTACTGAGAGGAGTACGGGGGGTTAGGTACTGAGAGGAGTACGGGGGGTTAGGTACTGAGAGGAGTACGGGGGGTTAGGTACTGAGAGGAGTACGGGGGGTTAGGTACTGAGAGGAGTGGGGGGGGGGTTAGGTACTGGAGAGGAGTGTGGGGGGTTAGGTACTGGAGAGGAGTGTGGGGGGTTAGGTACTGGAGAGGAGTGGGGGGGGTAGGTACTGGAGAGGAGTGGGGGGGGGGGTTAGGTACTGGAGAGGAGTGGGGGGGGGGGGGTTAGGTACTGAGAGGAGTGGGGGGGGGGGGTTAGGTACTGAGAGGAGTACGGGGGGTTAGGTACTGAGAGGAGTACGGGGGGTTAGGTACTGAGAGGAGTACGGGGGGTTAGGTACTGAGAGGAGTGGGGGGGGGGGTTAGGTACTGGAGAGGAGTGTGGGGGGTTAGGTACTGGAGAGGAGTGTGGGGGGTTAGGTACTGGAGAGGAGTGGGGGGGGGTAGGTACTGGAGAGGAGTGGGGGGGGGTTAGGTACTGGAGAGGAGTGGGGGGGGGGTTAGGTACTGAGAGGAGTGGGGGGGGGTTAGGTACTGAGAGGAGTACGGGGGGTTAGGTACTGAGAGGAGTACGGGGGGTTAGGTACTGAGAGGAGTACGGGGGGTTAGGTACTGAGAGGAGTGGGGGAGTTAGGTACTGAGAGGAGTGGGGGGGTTAGGTACTGAGAGGAGTGGGGGGGGTTAGGCACTGAGAGGAGTGGGGGGGGTTAGGCACTGAGAGGAGTGGGGGGGGGTTAGGTACTGAGAGGAGTGGGGGGGTTAGGTACTGAGAGGAGTGGGGGGGTTAGGTACTGAGAGGAGTGGGGGGGTTAGGAACTGGAGAGGAGTGGGGGGGTTAGGTACTGAGAGGAGTACGGGGGGTTAGGTACTGAGAGGAGTACGGGGGGTTAGGTACTGAGAGGAGTACGGGGGGTTAGGTACTGAGAGGAGTACGGGGGGTTAGGTACTGAGAGGAGTACGGGGGGTTAGGTACTGAGAGGAGTACGGGGGGTTAGGTACTGAGAGGAGTACGGGGGGTTAGGTACTGAGAGGAGTGGGGGGGGGGTTAGGTACTGAGAGGAGGGGGGGGGGGTTAGGTACTGAGAGGAGTGGGGGGGGGGTTAGGTACTGAGAGGAGTGGGGGGGGGGGGGGGAGTTAGGTACTGGAGAGGAGTGGGGGGGGGGGGTTAGGTACTGAGTGGGGGGGGGGGGGGGGGGTTAGGTACTGAGAGGAGTGGGGGGGGGGGGGGGTTAGGTACTGAGAGGAGTGGGGGGGGGGGTTAGGTACTGAGAGGAGTGGGGGGGGGGGTTAGGTACTGAGAGGAGTGGGGGGGGTTAGTTACTGGAGAGGAGTGGGGGGGGGTTAGTTACTGGAGAGGAGTACGGGGGGGTTAGGTACTGAGAGGAGTGGGGGGGGGGTTAGGTACTGAGAGGAGTGGGGGGGTTAGGTACTACTGATAGGGGTAAAAAATCCAAACAGTTACATATCAGGATAATATTTGATGATATATCGCATAATTATGACTAACGCAATATACATTTTTGCACTGCTTAGCTGTACCAAAACTCCAGTATTTTTCTTTATCGCTTGTTCTCCATCTTCTTTTTAAATAAGTAGCCAATTTGTTCTGAGTACTTTTATTTCCATGACTGATCAAAAGTTGTTTTCCATAGGCTCTCTGTCCCTCTGCAGCAGACATGTGGTGAGCAATATGTTGGAACATGGAATCCTAATAAAATCACAGTATCGAATAGCAATACATATAGAATTGTGAGAATTGTGATACATGTCACATCGGCACCAAAATATGGTGATAATATCGTATCGTGAGGGCCCTGGCAACTCCCAGCACTACTAGGTACTGGTGAGAAGTTGGCCAGTTATCTTCCTATGAACAGCTTACAGTACATGTTCCCTCTAGCAGACATCCAGGATGTCAGCTGTGACCTGGCAGCAGTCTGAGGCATGTCCTGGCAGCATAGACACAGCAAACAGTCAGTCTGTTGGTTGTTTTTACACATGGCTGATGGCTTACAAGGCTGACTAACCATTTCCTATCCTTTCTAGGTGATTAACGGCACTATAGAACCTGCACCATTGTGATCAGCCGTGGAGGGACTAACAGTACGATAGAACCTACAACTATGAGATCAGCCGTGGAGGGACTAACGGTACTATAGAACCTACAACTATGAGATCAGCCGTGGAGGGACTAACAGCACTATAGAACCTACAACTATGAGATCAGCCGTGGAGGGACTAACAGCACTATAGAACCTACAACTATGAGATCAGCCGTGGAGGGACTAACGGTACTATAGAACCTACAACTATGAGATCAGCCGTGGAGGGACTAACAGCATTATAGAACCTGCAACTATGAGATCAGCCGTGGAGGGACTAACAGTACTATAGAACCTACAACTATGATATCAGCCGTGGAGGGACTAACAGCATTATAGAACCTGCAACTATGAGATCAGCCGTGGAGGGACTAACAGCATTATAGAACCTACAACTATGAGATCAGCCGGAGGGACTAACGGCATTATAGAACCTACAACTATGTGATCAGCCGTGGAGGAACTAACAGCACTATAGAACCTACAACTATGAGATCAGCCGTGGAGGGACAAACAGCACTATAGAACCTACAACTATGAGATCAGCCGTGGAGGGACTATCAGTACTATAGAACCTACAACTATGAGATCAGCCGTGGAGGGACTAACAGCACTATAGAACCTGCAACTATGAGATCAGCAGTGGACGGACTAACATCACTATAGAACCTGCAACTATGAGATCAGCCGTGGAGGGACTAACAGCACTATAGAACCTACAACTATGAGATCAGCCATGGAGGGACTAACAGCACTATAGAACCTACAACTATGAGATCAGCCGTGGATGGACTAACAGCACTATAGAACCTACAACTATGAGATCAGCCATGGAGGGACTAACAGCATTATAGAACCTACAACTATGTGATCAGCCGTGGAGGGACTAACAGCACTATATAACCTACAACTATGAGATCAGCCGTGGAGGGACTAACAGCACTATAAAACCTACAACTATGAGATCAGCCGTGGACGGACTAACAGCACTATAGAACCTACAACTATGAGATCAGCCGTGGAGGGACTAACATCATTATAGAACCTACAACTATGTGATCAGCCGTGGAGGGACTAACAGCATTATAGAACCTACAACTATGTGATCAGCCGTGGAGGGACTAACAGCACTATAGAACCTACAACTATGAGATCAGCCGTGTAGGGACTAACAGCACTATAGAACCTGCAACTATGAGATCAGCCGTGTAGGGACTAACATCACTATAGAACCTACAACTGAGATCAGCCGTGGAGGGACTAACAGCACTATAGAACCTACAACTATGAGATCAGCCGTGGAGGGACTAACATCATTATAGAACCTACAACTATGTGATCAGCAGTGGAGGGACTAACAGCATTATAGAACCTACAACTATGTGATCAGCCGTGGAGGGACTAACAGCACTATAGAACCTACAACTATGAGATCAGCCGTGGAGGGACAAACAGCACTATAGAACCTACAACTATGAGATCAGCCGTGGAGGGACTATCAGTACTATAGAACCTACAACTATGAGATCAGCCGTGGAGGGACTAACAGCATTATAGAACCTACAACTATGAGATCAGCCGTGGAGGGACTAACAGCATTATAGAACCTACAACTATGTGATCAGCCGTGGAGGGACTAACAGCACTATTGAACCTACAACTATGAGATCAGCCGTGGAGGGCCTAACAGCACTATGGAACCTACAACTATGTGATCAGCCGTGGAGGGACTAACAGCACTATAGAACCTACAACTATGAGATCAGCCGTGGAGGGACTATCAGTACTATAGAACCTGCAACTATGAGATCAGCCATGGAGGGACTAACAGCACTATAGAACCTACAACTATGAGATCAGCCGTGGAGGGACTAACAGCACTATAGAACCTACAACTATGAGATCAGCCGTGGAGGGACTAACAACACTATAGAACCTGCAACTATGAGATCAGCCATGGAGGGACTAACAGTACTATAGAACCTACAACTATGAGATCAGCCGTGGAGGGACTAACAGCACTATAGAACCTACAACTATGAGATCAGCCGTGGAGGGACTAACAGCACTATAGAACCTACAACTATGAGATCAGCCGTGGAGGGACTATCAGTACTATAGAACCTGCAACTATGAGATCAGCCGTGGAGGGACTAACATCACTATAGAACCTACAACTATGAGATCAGCCGTGGAGGGACTAACAGCACTATAGAACCTACAACTATGAGATCAGCCGTGGAGGGACTAACAGCACTATAGAACCTGCAACTATGAGATCAGCCGTGGAGGGACTAACATCACTATAGAACCTACAACTGAGATCAGCCGTGGAGGGACTAACAGCACTATAGAACCTACAACTATGAGATCAGGCGTGGAGGGACTAACAGCACTATAGAACCTACAACTATGAGATCAGCCGTGGAGGGACTAACAGCACTATAGAACCTACAACTATGAGATCAGCCGTGGAGGGACTAACAGCACTATAGAACCTGCAACTATGAGATCAGCCGTGTAGGGACTAACAGCACTATAGAACCTACAACTATGAGATCAGCCGTGGAGGGAAAGGCCAGAGAGGAACAGGACTCCACCAACCCATGATGGAAAACACCATACTGCTGGTGGAAAATAGAATACAAGCTAATGGAACAGCTTTCTGCTGAAAATGAAAAAACCCAATTTTGGGGAATTAGCCTATTTCACCACTTAAAGTATAACACCAACTCTAGTCAAGTGGGTGTACTACCAATGCCAGAGAGACCTGGCTGGCAAGAGACCAGAGACAAGGCCTCCTATTAATAGGCCACTTAGAAAGCCCAGGGTTGAGGTGAGGAGGAAGAACCAATCCCATTCAGCTAAAGCTGTCAGCCTCTCGCTGACTCCTATCAGGCACAGAGCAGAAAACACTGGAGCATCCTGCAATCATATCAGGCTCAGAGCAGAACACACTGGAGCATCCTGTAATCATATCAGGCTCAGAGCAGAACACACTGGAGCATCCTGTAATCATATCAGGCTCAGAGCAGAAAACACTGGAGCATCCTGTAATCATATCAGGCACACAGCAGAAAACACTGGAGCATCCTGTAATCCTATCAGGCTCAGAGCAGAAAACACTGGAGCATCCTGCAATCATATCAGGCCCAGAGCAGAAAACACTGGAGCATCCTGTAATCATATCAGGCCCAGAGCAGAAAACACTGGAGCATCCTGTAATCATATCAGGCTCAGAGCAGAAAACACTGGAGCATCCTGTAATCATATCAGGCTCAGAGCAGAAAACACTGGAGCATCCTGTAATCATATCAGGCTCAGAGCAGAACACACTGGAGCATCCTGTAATCATATCAGGCTCAGAGCAGAAAACACTGGAGCATCCTGTAATCATATCAGGCTCAGAGCAGAACACACTGGAGCATCCTGTAATCATATCAGGCTCAGAGCAGAAAACACTGGAGCATCCTGTAATCATATCAGGCTCAGAGCAGAAAACACTGGAGCATCCTGTAATCATATCAGGCTCAGAGCAGAAAACACTGGAGCATCCTGTAATCATATCAGGCTCAGAGCAGAACACACTGGAGCATCCTGTAATCATATCAGGCTCAGAACAGAACACACTGGAGCATCCTGTAATCATATCAGGCTCAGAGCAGAAAACACTGGAGCATCCTGTAATCATATCAGGCTCAGAGCAGAACACACTGGAGCATCCTGTAATCATATCAGGCTCAGAGCAGAAAACACTGGAGCATCCTGTAATCATATCAGGCTCAGAGCAGAAAACACTGGAGCATCCTGTAATCATATCAGGCTCAGAGCAGAAAACACTGGAGCATCCTGCAATCATATCAGGCTCAGAGCAGAACACACTGGAGCATCCTGCAATCATATCAGGCTCAGAGCAGAAAACACTGGAGCATCCTGTAATCATATCAGGCTCAGAGCAGAAAACACTGGAGCATCCTGCAATCATATCAGGCTCAGAGCAGAAAACACTGGAGCATCCTGTAATCCTATCAGGCTCAGAGCAGAAAACACTGGAGCATCCTGTAATCATATCAGGCCCAGAGCAGAAAACACTGGAGCATCCTGTAATCATATCAGACTCAGAGCAGAAAACACTGGAGCATCCTGTAATCATATCAGGCTCAGAGCAGAAAACACTGGAGCATCCTGTAATCATATCAGGCTCAGAGCAGAACACACTGGAGCATCCTGTAATCATATCAGGCTCAGAGCAGAAAACACTGGAGCATCCTGTAATCATATCAGGCTCAGAGCAGAAAACACTGGAGCATCCTGTAATCATATCAGACTCAGAGCAGAAAACACTGGAGCATCCTGTAATCATATCAGGCTCAGAGCAGAACACACTGGAGCATCCTGTAATCATATCAGGCTCAGAGCAGAACACACTGGAGCATCCTGTAATCATATCAGGCTCAGAGCAGAACACACTGGAGCATCCTGCAATCATATCAGGCTCAGAGCAGAAAACACTGGAGCATCCTGTAATCATATCAGGCTCAGAGCAGAAAACACTGGAGCATCCTGTAATCATATCAGGCTCAGAGCAGAAAACACTGGAGCATCCTGTAATCATATCAGGCTCAGAGCAGAACACACTGGAGCATCCTGTAATCATATCAGGCTCAGAGCAGAAAACACTGGAGCATCCTGCAATCATATCAGGCTCAGAGCAGAAAACACTGGAGCATCCTGTAATCATATCAGGCTCAGAGCAGAACACACTGGAGCATCCTGCAATCTCATCCTCCTTTGTCCCCTCTTAATCCTCACTGTGACAGGAGGATTGGTTGTTGGGGGACAGAATGCAGCGTATTGTGAGGCTGGAATGGAGGGAGCAAAGGCATTCCTCTCAGTGCAGACCAGGGCAGGGATGAGCTGGGACTGTTCCAGGCTGCCAGGACTCAGAAAAGAGATGGGAACAAGGCTGGTTTTGTGACATCAACCAGTCCTGCCACTCTGCCAGCTCCAAACCAACAACAATATCCAATGGAGGAGTAGACCAAATCCACATTCATCTGAAGGGTTTCCCTCAATGTCTTTCAACCAAGAGTATCACTGTCAGTTCAAATGGATATTGAACGAACACATTGGAACTCTAGATGAATACCATCTTTCACATTAAAATCTGGAACGCACAAAATCAGACCAGACGATTTAGAGAAGAGCTTCATATCATATTTACCATCTCTCCGCTTGCTGCCCTTTGAAATAACCTCTCTGACAAATGAATCAACCATACAGGCTAGCTTTTATAGGTGGTCACGTACACTAGCAAATAGCATCAAGGATCCAGTTCCTTAACGTCTGGCCTAATCATTCCCTTCATAGTACAAGATGATGAAGGAGAACCAAGAACTTCAACAAAACCCTCCCAAACGGTGAACAATATGGAACCTGCTACACTTGCAATCCAAAAACATCTCTGTTAATGAAGCATAACGAATGGTAATAAAGCATACGGCACCACTTGGACTCGGATCATAATTCCATCTTGCTCTCACATAGTTAAAAACAGAACATTACAGCTGAAAAACCGTGGATAAGGTAGGTGAAGGATTGGTCTGAAATAAATATGGACTTGTTAAAAGGCTGCTTTGACTGTACCATTTGGGAGGAATTATGTGACACAGACAAAACCATTGAGGAACTGAATGGGACCATTACTGACTACATACAGTGTGTTCTGAAAGGATTCAGACAGCCTTGACATTTTCTACATGTTGTAACGTTACAGCCGTATTCGAAAATTGATTTAAAAAAAGAGGCAATCTACACACAATATCCCATAACGACGAAGTGAAAACAGGTTTTTAGAAATGTTTTAAACCCCCCCCCCCCCCCCCCCAAAAAAACAGAAACACCTTACATACATAAGTATTCAGACCCTTTGCTATGAGACTCCAAATTGAGCTCAGGTGCATCCTGTTTCCATTGATCATCCTTGAGGATGTTTCTACAACTTGATTGGAGTCCACCTGTTATAAATTCAATTGATTGGACATGATTTGGAAAGGCACACGGCTGTCTATATAAAAGGTCCCACAGTTGACAGTGCATGTTAGAGGAAAAACCAAGCCATAAGGTCGAAGGAATTGTCCGTAGAGCTCCGAGACAGGATTGTGTCGAGGCACAGATCTGGGAAAGGGTATCCAACAATGTCTGCAGCAATCGGGGGAGAAGGGCTTTGGTCAGGGAAGTGACCAAGAACACGATGGTAACTCTGACAGAGCTCCAGAGTTCCTCTGACCTGAATGCCAAGCGTCAAGTCTGGAGGATACCTGGCACCATCCCTACAGTGAAGCACGGTGGTGGCAGCATCATGCTGTGGGGATGTTTTTCAGCAGCAGGGACTGAGACTAGTCAGGGTCGAGGGAAAGATGAACGGAGCAAAGTTCAGAGATCATTGATGAAAACATGTCCCAGAACGCTCAGGACTTCAGACTGGGGCGAAGGTTCACCTTCCAACAGGACAACGACCCTAAGCACACAGCCAAGACAACACAGGAGTGGCTTCGGGATAAGTCTCTGAATGTCCTTGAGTGGCCCAGCCAGAGCCCGGACTTGAACCCGATCGAACATCTCTGGAGACCTGAAAATAGCTGTGCAGCGTCGCTCCCCATCCAACCTGACAGAGCTTGAGAGAATCTTCAGAGAAGAATGGGCGTATGATGCTTATAGCGTCATACCCAAGAAGACTTGAGTCTGTAATCGCTGCCAAAGGTACTTCAACAAAGTACTGAGTGTTAGGTTCTAAATGAACCGAGTAAAAACTCACGGATGATTTTTAAAGATCAAACCAAGTTTATTCACCCAAAGGGTCAGACAGCGAAGAGACAAAGACATGTTCCCACCAGCACACGTATATACACCCCAATTTGGGTGAAGTCTCCTCCTTCCCTTTAAAGTATTATATCTTTATTGCTAGGCAGGAAGTTAAGTGATGCAGGTAATAAACTGTTCCTTCTCCCTTAATGTGGCCTGACCTCGGCCCCCGTTCCTCACTAATCCCCATCTCTCCTCACTAATCCCCAGCTCTCCTCACTAATCCCCAGCTCTCCTCACTAATCCCCAGCTCTCCTCACTAATCCCCATCTCTCCTCACTAATCCCCATCTCTCCTCACTAATCCCCATCTCTCCTCACTAATCCCCATCTCTCCTCACTAATCCCCATCTCTCCTCACTAATCCCCATCTCTCCTCACTAATCCCCATCTCTCCTCACTAATCCCCATCTCTCCTCACTAATCCCCATCTCTCCTCACTAATCCCCATCTCTCCTCACTAATCCCCATCTCTCCTCACTAATCCCCATCTCTCCTCACTAATCCCCATCTCTCCTCACTAATCCCCATCTCTCCTCACTAATCCCCATCTCTCCTCACTAATCCCCATCTCTCCTCACTAATCCCCATCTCTCCTCACTAATCCCCATCTCTCCTCACTAATCCCCATCTCTCCTCACTAATCCCCATCTCTCCTCACTAATCCCCATCTCTCCTCACTAATCCCCATCTCTCCTCACTAATCCCCATCTCTCCTTATCAGTGACTGCAACTATGTGATTGCCTTTCCTTTACTCAGTACATTCCAAGCCTCTGGCTCATATCCACCCTTAACTGACCCCACCATATACATTCCTCCTACAGAAACCCATTCAGATACCCATATACATTCCTCCTACAGATACCCATTCAGATACCCATATACATTCCTCCTACAGAAACCCATTCAGATACCCATATACATTCCTCCTACAGATACCCATTCAGATACCCATATACATTCCTCCTACAGATACCCATTCAGATACCCATATACATTCCTCCTACAGAAACCCATTCAGATACCCATATACATTCCTCCTACATATACATTCCTCCTACAGATACCCATTCAGATACCCATATACATTCCTCCTACAGATACCCATTCAGATACCCATATACATTCCTCCTACAGATACCCATTCAGATACCCATATACATTCCTCCTACAGATACCCATTCAGATACCCATATACATTCCTCCTACAGATACCCATTCAGATACCCATATACATTCCTCCTACAGAAACCCATTCAGATACCCATATACATTCCTCCTACAGAAACCCATTCAGATACCCATATACATTCCTCCTACAGAAACCCATTCAGATACCCATATACATTCCTCCTACAGAAACCCATTCAGATACCCATATACATTCCTCCTACAGATACCCATTCAGATACCCATATACATTCCTCCTACAGAAACCCATTCAGATACCCATATACATTCCTCCTACAGAAACCCATTCAGATACCCATATACATTCCTCCTACAGATACCCATATACATTCCTCCTACAGAAACCCATTCAGATACCCATATACATTCCTCCTACAGATACCCATTCAGATACCCATATACATTCCTCCTACAGATACCCATTCAGATACCCATATACATTCCTCCTACAGATACCCATATACATTCCTCCTACAGAAACCCATTCAGATACCCATATACATTCCTCCTACAGATACCCATTCAGATACCCATATACATTGCTCCTACAGATACCCATTCAGATACCCATATACATTCCTCCTACAGAAACCCATTCAGATACCCATATACATTCCTCCTACAGAAACCCATTCAGATACCCATATACATTCCTCCTACAGAAACCCATTCAGATACCCATATACATTCCTCCTACAGAAACCCATTCAGATACCCATATACATTCCTCCTACAGAAACCCATTCAGATACCCATATACATTCCTCCTACAGAAACCCATTCAGATACCCATATACATTCCTCCTACAGAAACCCATTCAGATACCCATATACATTCCTCCTACAGAAACCCATTCAGATACCCATATACATTCCTCCTACAGATACCCATTCAGATACCCATATACATTCCTCCTACAGAAACCCATTCAGATACCCATATACATTCCTCCTACAGATACCCATATACATTCCTCCTACAGAAACCCATTCAGATACCCATATACATTCCTCCTACAGATACCCATTCAGATACCCATATACATTCCTCCTACAGATACCCATTCAGATACCCATATACATTCCTCCTACAGATACCCATATACATTCCTCCTACAGAAACCCATTCAGATACCCATATACATTCCTCCTACAGATACCCATTCAGATACCCATATACATTCCTCCTACAGATACCCATTCAGATACCCATATACATTCCTCCTACAGAAACCCATTCAGATACCCATATACATTCCTCCTACAGATACCCATTCAGATACCCATATACATTCCTCCTACAGAAACCCATTCAGATACCCATATACATTCCTCCTACAGATACCCATTCAGATACCCATATACATTCCTCCTACAGATACCCATTCAGATACCCATATACATTCCTCCTACAGATACCCATTCAGATACCCATATACATTCCTCCTACAGAAACCCATTCAGATACCCATATACATTCCTCCTACAGAAACCCATTCAGATACCCATATACATTCCTCCTACAGAAACCCATTCAGATACCCATATACATTCCTCCTACAGAAACCCATTCAGATACCCATATACATTCCTCCTACAGAAACCCATTCAGATACCCATATACATTCCTCCTACAGAAACCCATTCAGATACCCATATACATTCCTCCTACAGAAACCCATTCAGATACCCATATACATTCCTCCTACAGAAACCCATTCAGATACCCATATACATTCCTCCTACAGATACCCATTCAGATACCCATATACATTCCTCCTACAGAAACCCATTCAGATACCCATATACATTCCTCCTACAGAAACCCATTCAGATACCCATATACATTCCTCCTACAGATACCCATATACATTCCTCCTACAGAAACCCATTCAGATACCCATATACATTCCTCCTACAGATACCCATTCAGATACCCATATACATTCCTCCTACAGATACCCATTCAGATACCCATATACATTCCTCCTACAGATACCCATATACATTCCTCCTACAGAAACCCATTCAGATACCCATATACATTCCTCCTACAGATACCCATTCAGATACCCATATACATTCCTCCTACAGATACCCATTCAGATACCCATATACATTCCTCCTACAGAAACCCATTCAGATACCCATATACATTCCTCCTACAGAAACCCATTCAGATACCCATATACATTCCTCCTACAGAAACCCATTCAGATACCCATATACATTCCTCCTACAGAAACCCATTCAGATACCCATATACATTCCTCCTACAGAAACCCATTCAGATACCCATATACATTCCTCCTACAGAAACCCATTCAGATACCCATATACATTCCTCCTACAGAAACCCATTCAGATACCCATATACATTCCTCCTACAGAAACCCATTCAGATACCCATATACATTCCTCCTACAGATACCCATTCAGATACCCATATACATTCCTCCTACAGAAACCCATTCAGATACCCATATACATTCCTCCTACAGAAACCCATTCAGATACCCATATACATTCCTCCTACAGATACCCATATACATTCCTCCTACAGAAACCCATTCAGATACCCATATACATTCCTCCTACAGATACCCATTCAGATACCCATATACATTCCTCCTACAGATACCCATTCAGATACCCATATACATTCCTCCTACAGAAACCCATTCAGATACCCATATACATTCCTCCTACAGATACCCATTCAGATACCCATATACATTCCTCCTACAGAAACCCATTCAGATACCCATATACATTCCTCCTACAGATACCCATTCAGATACCCATATACATTCCTCCTACAGATACCCATTCAGATACCCATATACATTCCTCCTACAGAAACCCATTCAGATACCCATATACATTCCTCCTACAGAAACCCATTCAGATACCCATATACATTCCTCCTACAGATACCCATTCAGATACCCATATACATTCCTCCTACAGATACCCATTCAGATACCCATATACATTCCTCCTACAGAAACCCATTCAGATACCCATATACATTCCTCCTACAGAAACCCATTCAGATACCCATATACATTCCTCCTACAGATACCCATTCAGATACCCATATACATTCCTCCTACAGAAACCCATTCAGATACCCATATACATTCCTCCTACAGAAACCCATTCAGATACCCATATACATTCCTCCTACAGATACCCATTCAGATACCCATATACATTCCTCCTACAGATACCCATATACATTCCTCCTACAGAAACCCATTCAGATACCCATATACATTCCTCCTACAGAAACCCATTCAGATACCCATATACATTCCTCCTACAGATACCCATTCAGATACCCATATACATTCCTCCTACAGATACCCATATACATTCCTCCTACAGAAACCCATTCAGATACCCATATACATTCCTCCTACAGATACCCATTCAGATACCCATATACATTCCTCCTACAGATACCCATTCAGATACCCATATACATTCCTCCTACAGATACCCATATACATTCCTCCTACAGAAACCCATTCAGATACCCATATACATTCCTCCTACAGATACCCATTCAGATACCCATATACATTCCTCCTACAGAAACCCATTCAGATACCCATATACATTCCTCCTACAGAAACCCATTCAGATACCCATATACATTCCTCCTACAGATACCCATTCAGATACCCATATACATTCCTCCTACAGATACCCATTCAGATACCCATATACATTCCTCCTACAGAAACCCATTCAGATACCCATATACATTCCTCCTACAGAAACCCATTCAGATACCCATATACATTCCTCCTACAGATACCCATTCAGATACCCATATACATTCCTCCTACAGATACCCATTCAGATACCCATATACATTCCTCCTACAGAAACCCATTCAGATACCCATATACATTCCTCCTACAGAAACCCATTCAGATACCCATATACATTCCTCCTACAGAAACCCATTCAGATACCCATATACATTCCTCCTACAGAAACCCATTCAGATACCCATATACATTCCTCCTACAGAAACCCATTCAGATACCCATATACATTCCTCCTACAGAAACCCATTCAGATACCCATATACATTCCTCCTACAGAAACCCATTCAGATACCCATATACATTCCTCCTACAGAAACCCATTCAGATACCCATATACATTCCTCCTACAGATACCCATTCAGATACCCATATACATTCCTCCTACAGAAACCCATTCAGATACCCATATACATTCCTCCTACAGAAACCCATTCAGATACCCATATACATTCCTCCTACAGATACCCATATACATTCCTCCTACAGAAACCCATTCAGATACCCATATACATTCCTCCTACAGATACCCATTCAGATACCCATATACATTCCTCCTACAGATACCCATTCAGATACCCATATACATTCCTCCTACAGATACCCATATACATTCCTCCTACAGAAACCCATTCAGATACCCATATACATTCCTCCTACAGATACCCATTCAGATACCCATATACATTCCTCCTACAGATACCCATTCAGATACCCATATACATTCCTCCTACAGAAACCCATTCAGATACCCATATACATTCCTCCTACAGATACCCATTCAGATACCCATATACATTCCTCCTACAGATACCCATTCAGATACCCATATACATTCCTCCTACAGATACCCATTCAGATACCCATATACATTCCTCCTACAGATACCCATTCAGATACCCATATACATTCCTCCTACAGATACCCATTCAGATACCCATATACATTCCTCCTACAGAAACCCATTCAGATACCCATATACATTCCTCCTACAGAAACCCATTCAGATACCCATATACATTCCTCCTACAGATACCCATTCAGATACCCATATACATTCCTCCTACAGATACCCATTCAGATACCCATATACATTCCTCCTACAGAAACCCATTCAGATACCCATATACATTCCTCCTACAGAAACCCATTCAGATACCCATATACATTCCTCCTACAGATACCCATATACATTCCTCCTACAGAAACCCATTCAGATACCCATATACATTCCTCCTACAGATACCCATTCAGATACCCATATACATTCCTCCTACAGATACCCATTCAGATACCCATATACATTCCTCCTACAGAAACCCATTCAGATACCCATATACATTCCTCCTACAGAAACCCATTCAGATACCCATATACATTCCTCCTACAGATACCCATTCAGATACCCATATACATTCCTCCTACAGATACCCATTCAGATACCCATATACATTCCTCCTACAGAAACCCATTCAGATACCCATATACATTCCTCCTACAGAAACCCATTCAGATACCCATATACATTCCTCCTACAGATACCCATTCAGATACCCATATACATTCCTCCTACAGAAACCCATTCAGATACCCATATACATTCCTCCTACAGAAACCCATTCAGATACCCATATACATTCCTCCTACAGATACCCATTCAGATACCCATATACATTCCTCCTACAGATACCCATATACATTCCTCCTACAGAAACCCATTCAGATACCCATATACATTCCTCCTACAGAAACCCATTCAGATACCCATATACATTCCTCCTACAGATACCCATTCAGATACCCATATACATTCCTCCTACAGATACCCATATACATTCCTCCTACAGAAACCCATTCAGATACCCATATACATTCCTCCTACAGATACCCATTCAGATACCCATATACATTCCTCCTACAGATACCCATTCAGATACCCATATACATTCCTCCTACAGATACCCATATACATTCCTCCTACAGAAACCCATTCAGATACCCATATACATTCCTCCTACAGATACCCATTCAGATACCCATATACATTCCTCCTACAGAAACCCATTCAGATACCCATATACATTCCTCCTACAGAAACCCATTCAGATACCCATATACATTCCTCCTACAGATACCCATTCAGATACCCATATACATTCCTCCTACAGATACCCATTCAGATACCCATATACATTCCTCCTACAGAAACCCATTCAGATACCCATATACATTCCTCCTACAGAAACCCATTCAGATACCCATATACATTCCTCCTACAGATACCCATTCAGATACCCATATACATTCCTCCTACAGATACCCATTCAGATACCCATATACATTCCTCCTACAGAAACCCATTCAGATACCCATATACATTCCTCCTACAGAAACCCATTCAGATACCCATATACATTCCTCCTACAGAAACCCATTCAGATACCCATATACATTCTTCCTACAGAAACCCATTCAGATACCCATATACATTCCTCCTACAGAAACCCATTCAGATACCCATATACATTCCTCCTACAGAAACCCATTCAGATACCCATATACATTCCTCCTACAGAAACCCATTCAGATACCCATATACATTCCTCCTACAGAAACCCATTCAGATACCCATATACATTCCTCCTACAGATACCCATTCAGATACCCATATACATTCCTCCTACAGAAACCCATTCAGATACCCATATACATTCCTCCTACAGAAACCCATTCAGATACCCATATACATTCCTCCTACAGATACCCATATACATTCCTCCTACAGAAACCCATTCAGATACCCATATACATTCCTCCTACAGATACCCATTCAGATACCCATATACATTCCTCCTACAGATACCCATTCAGATACCCATATACATTCCTCCTACAGATACCCATATACATTCCTCCTACAGAAACCCATTCAGATACCCATATACATTCCTCCTACAGATACCCATTCAGATACCCATATACATTCCTCCTACAGATACCCATTCAGATACCCATATACATTCCTCCTACAGAAACCCATTCAGATACCCATATACATTCCTCCTACAGATACCCATTCAGATACCCATATACATTCCTCCTACAGATACCCATTCAGATACCCATATACATTCCTCCTACAGAAACCCATTCAGATACCCATATACATTCCTCCTACAGAAACCCATTCAGATACCCATATACATTCCTCCTACAGATACCCATTCAGATACCCATATACATTCCTCCTACAGATACCCATTCAGATACCCATATACATTCCTCCTACAGAAACCCATTCAGATACCCATATACATTCCTCCTACAGAAACCCATTCAGATACCCATATACATTCCTCCTACAGATACCCATTCAGATACCCATATACATTCCTCCTACAGAAACCCATTCAGATACCCATATACATTCCTCCTACAGAAACCCATTCAGATACCCATATACATTCCTCCTACAGATACCCATTCAGATACCCATATACATTCCTCCTACAGATACCCATTCAGATACCCATATACATTCCTCCTACAGAAACCCATTCAGATACCCATATACATTCCTCCTACAGAAACCCATTCAGATACCCATATACATTCCTCCTACAGATACCCATTCAGATACCCATATACATTCCTCCTACAGAAACCCATTCAGATACCCATATACATTCCTCCTACAGAAACCCATTCAGATACCCATATACATTCCTCCTACAGAAACCCATTCAGATACCCATATACATTCCTCCTACAGAAACCCATTCAGATACCCATATACATTCCTCCTACAGAAACCCATTCAGATACCCATATACATTCCTCCTACAGAAACCCATTCAGATACCCATATACATTCCTCCTACAGAAACCCATTCAGATACCCATATACATTCCTCCTACAGATACCCATTCAGATACCCATATACATTCCTCCTACAGATACCCATTCAGATACCCATATACATTCCTCCTACAGAAACCCATTCAGATACCCATATACATTCCTCCTACAGATACCCATTCAGATACCCATATACATTCCTCCTACAGATACCCATTCAGATACCCATATACATTCCTCCTACAGATACCCATTCAGATACCCATATACATTCCTCCTACAGATACCCATTCAGATACCCATATACATTCCTCCTACAGAAACCCATTCAGATACCCATATACATTCCTCCTACAGAAACCCATTCAGATACCCATATACATTCCTCCTACAGATACCCATTCAGATACCCATATACATTCCTCCTACAGATACCCATTCAGATACCCATATACATTCCTCCTACAGAAACCCATTCAGATACCCATATACATTCCTCCTACAGAAACCCATTCAGATACCCATATACATTCCTCCTACAGATACCCATTCAGATACCCATATACATTCCTCCTACAGAAACCCATTCAGATACCCATATACATTCCTCCTACAGAAACCCATTCAGATACCCATATACATTCCTCCTACAGATACCCATTCAGATACCCATATACATTCCTCCTACAGATACCCATTCAGATACCCATATACATTCCTCCTACAGAAACCCATTCAGATACCCATATACATTCCTCCTACAGAAACCCATTCAGATACCCATATACATTCCTCCTACAGATACCCATTCAGATACCCATATACATTCCTCCTACAGAAACCCATTCAGATACCCATATACATTCCTCCTACAGAAACCCATTCAGATACCCATATACATTCCTCCTACAGAAACCCATTCAGATACCCATATACATTCCTCCTACAGATACCCATTCAGATACCCATATACATTCCTCCTACAGATACCCATTCAGATACCCATATACATTCCTCCTACAGAAACCCATTCAGATACCCATATACATTCCTCCTACAGATACCCATTCAGATACCCATATACATTCCTCCTACAGATACCCATTCAGATACCCATATACATTCCTCCTACAGATACCCATTCAGATACCCATATACATTCCTCCTACAGATACCCATTCAGATACCCATATACATTCCTCCTACAGAAACCCATTCAGATACCCATATACATTCCTCCTACAGAAACCCATTCAGATACCCATATACATTCCTCCTACAGAAACCCATTCAGATACCCATATACATTCCTCCTACAGATACCCATTCAGATACCCATATACATTCCTCCTACAGATACCCATTCAGATACCCATATACATTCCTCCTACAGATACCCATTCAGATACCCATATACATTCCTCCTACAGAAACCCATTCAGATACCCATATACATTCCTCCTACAGAAACCCATTCAGATACCCATATACATTCCTCCTACAGATACCCATTCAGATACCCATATACATTCCTCCTACAGAAACCCATTCAGATACCCATATACATTCCTCCTACAGATACCCATTCACTTCTGGTGTAGAAACCAGACTGTGGCATTTCCATAGGATACCTGATGATTAACAACATTTCAAGTTGACAAGTCAGAACCCATTATGAGTAAAGGGTCTGAATACTTTTGTAAATGAGATAGTTGCTTTTTTTATGTGCAAAAATGTCATCCATTTTAGAATAACAATACATGGGAGGCATGGAAATGTCTTAACCAAACGACGGGCATGGA
Source organism: Salvelinus fontinalis (assembly GCF_029448725.1). Classification (NCBI taxonomy): domain Eukaryota; kingdom Metazoa; phylum Chordata; class Actinopteri; order Salmoniformes; family Salmonidae; genus Salvelinus; species Salvelinus fontinalis. The sequence goes on from NW_026601307.1 coordinate 27,528, forward strand.
GAAGAACACCTTGGCAGCAATACCACTTACTGATAACAATCTAGCCAATCAACTGAACCACTTCTTTGCCATATTTAAAACAACGGACAGGATTTCTGTAAATGACTTACCCCTCCCGAATGACAGTCCCAGCATCATCTCTGAAAAGGTTGTCTTTCAGCTCTTCTCCAAACTCAACCCTCAGAAAGCAGAAGGCTGTGATGGTCTAAGTGGGATGTCATCAGGGAGTGTAAATGGCTGTGTAACATGTACAGAATACTTTGTCAAATGTCATTGGACAGCAGCAGAACCGCACAAATCTGGCTGAAACTATTGTGCCCATTCACAAAGTGAATAATCCCAAATCCCTGAATGACGGTCATCCCATCTGCTTGCCCTCTGTGATAATCTAATGGTTGGACCCCATTGTCCTGGGACACCTTCTCCTGTACACAGAGAGCCTACTGGACTCGTTCCAGCTGGCATATAAACCAGGCTGTGGATCTGAAGATGCACTGGTCTTCCTCCTTCATAAAATCTACATGATCTGGATAAACCATGTTCATGCCACAATACTTTTTGTAGATTTTTTTATCTGCCTTCGACACATTGCATCCTGATATTCTGGTCAACAAACTTGCAACCATGGCCATCAACGCACGTCTCATCAACTGGATCAGGTGTTCTCTCACCAGTCGGGTCAGAAGAGTGAGGTTCAATGTGAATACATCAGAACCCACTAACCACCAATATGAGGGTACCCCAGAGCAGTGTCCTTTTACTGGTTCGGTTCACCCTCTACACTAACGTTTGCACCCAAATAACACCAGAAGGTACAACAGTAAAGTATGCAGATGATACAGCAAGCGTTGGTTTAACAGAGGAGTCCAGGATGACTACAGGACAGAAGTAAGGAAAACACATTCTTAAATGGGGGAAAACAAAGGAAATGACAAACCTCAGAAACATAAAAGATGATACCGGGCCCATTCACATCGACTTAAAATAGAATCAGAGCAATACAAATATCTTGGAACTATAATTGACTCAAAACTCTCCTGAACTCAAACAACAGATATACAAGAGACAGCAAGGACTGTATTTCATGAGGAGATTAAAGAAATATCAGGTGAACAAAATAAAAACAACCACATTGTGTTTCCAAGCCTGGTACAAACAGTTATCTATCTCTAATAAAAACACCACATTGTGTTTCCAAGCCTGGTACAAACAGCTATCTATCTCTAATAAAAACACCACATTGTGTTTCCAAGCCTGGTACAAACAGCTATCTATCTCTAATAAAAACATCCACATTGTGTTTCCAAGCCTGGTACAAACAGTTATCTATCTCTAATAAAAACACCACATTGTGTTTCCAAGCCTGGTACAAACAGCTATCTATCTCTAATAAAAACATCCACATTGTGTTTCCAAGCCTGGTACAAACAGCTATCTATCTCTAATAAAAACATCCACATTGTGTTTCCAAGCCTGGTACAAACAGTTATCTATCTCTAATAAAAACATCCACATTGTGTTTCCAAGCCTGGTACAAACAGTTATCTATCTCTAATAAAAACAGCTGTAAAAGAAGGAGTTATTCTGAAGAACATGGAAGCTCTGTTCTTGGAGAGAGAAGTGAGGGCAGGAGTGAGAATTGCCACTGACCTGACACACCCACTCAACCAGGAGTACAGATCCTACCATCAGGCCGCAGATACTGACTCCATCTTTACAAAACCCCAGAGCCCAGAAATCAGCAATTCCCACCAGTATAAGTCAATTGAATAAATAACTACTGTGAATAAAAAACGTACCCCTACTGTGCTGTGATGTTGTTTGTTGATGCAAGACAAATTTCCCGAAAACGGACACACAAATAATAATTATTAATAATACAAAAGAAGGCGATTTCTTAATGGTTGAAACACACACAACTAAAGCATTTTAGCGAGAGAGCGAGAGAGCGTGTGTTAACTGACCTGGTGGGTGGAGTAGACTGGCCTCTACTTTGTGAGGGACTCGTGGTGGCACCTTCATACTGGCACGGATCTGGTAGAACCTGGGAGACAAACAGTTAGCAATGAAAACAACAGGAAGGACATAGTGTTCACCCTACCAAGACTGGAACCCAGGCTCTTGCAGCTGTAAGTCCAACATCTTGATGAGGCAGGTAGACACTGCATGTTCTAATCCAAGGTCCCTACAGAATGTAGGAATTCTAAGCACAGAACTCATTTGATGGGACATACTGTAGCTTTAACCCAATAGAAATTAGAACAATTGGCCTATTAAAAATCTCTAGCCTACAGAGCCTTCAGGAAGTATTCACACCCCTTGGCTTCTCCCACATTCTGGTGTGTTACGGCCTGAATTTAAAATGGATTAAATGTAGTTTTTTATGTCACTGGCCTATACACCATACCCCATAATTACAAAGTGGAATATGTTTTTAGATTTTTTTTGACAGATTAATAAAAAATGAAAAGCTGAAATGTCTTAAATCAATAAGTGTTCAACCCCTTTGTTATGGCAAGTCTAAATAAGTTCAGGAGTAAACATTTGCTTAACAAGTAACATAATAAGTTGCATGGACTCACTGTGTGTGCAATAATAGTGTTTTAACATGATTTTTGAATGACTACCTCATCTCTGTACCCTACACATACAATTATCTATAAGATCCCTTAGTCGAGCAGTGAATTTCAAACACAGATTCTAATGCCTCCCAAAGAAGGGCACCTATTAGTAGAATGGTTCCCCCCAAAAAAGCAGACATTGAATATCCCTTTGAGCATGGTGAAGTTATTAATTACACTTTGGATGGTTTATCATTACACCCAGTCACTAAAAAGATAAAGTCCTTCCTAACTCAGTTGCCTGAGAGGAAGGAAACCGCTCAGGGATTTCACCATGAGGCCAATGGTAAGTTTAAAAAGTTAGAGTTTAATGGCTGTGATAGGAGAAAACTAAGGTTGGATCAACAACATTGTAGTTACTCTACAATACGAACCTAAATGAAAGAGAAAAAGTCTGTACAGAATAAAAATATTTCAAAACATGCATCCTGAGATATTTCTGTATTTAATTTTCAATAAATTTGCAAACATTTCTAAAAACATGTTTTCATTTTGTCATGAGGATGTGTGTGTAGATGGGGGAGAAACACATCTATGTAATCCATTTTGAATCCAGGCTGTAACAACATGTGGAATAGGTCAGGAGGTATGAATACTTTGTGAAGACAGTGTATAGAAAGAGTAAGAGTCTGGGTCCGTCGGAGTAACCTACAGGCCTGTAGTTTAGAGTGGAGACAGGGGAGAGATGGCCTCGTAAGAAGAGAACAGTCTGTGTAGGTTTACTAAAGGCATGTAAAACGAGCTTTCACTTTTCATGAATGAATAATGAGCACTTTCTTTAACACTCACTCGTGTGTTAGACTCACATTTAAAGTATTGATGAGTAAAGAAAGACCAGGGCCCATATTCAAACAAACATGTACTGATCTGGGATCAGTTCTCTCTTTATGATCATAATGAATAAGATTACATGACAGCCTGGGTGGACCTGATCCTAGAACTGCAGTCCTACTCTGAGACTGTCTGCTGGTCAGTGCTCTGCTCAGGACAGGACAGTATTACAACATGCTGTCTCCTTTTGAATGTACATTTCCCAGATGTATAAGAGATGTTTGGCTGGTATAACCTGACTACTAGGCTGACTTGGAGCTGTGACTGGTATAACCTGACCACAAGGCTGACTCGGAGCCGTGGCTGGTATAACCTGACTACTAGGCTGACTCGGAGCCGTGACTGGTATAACCTGACTACTAGGCTGACTCGGAGCCGTGGCTGGTATAACCTGACTACTAGGCTGACTCGGAGCCGTGGCTGGTATAACCTGACTACTAGGCTGACTCGGAGCCGTGGCTGGTATAACCTGACTACTAGGCTGACTCGGAGCCGTGGCTGGTATAACCTGACTACTAGGCTGACTCGGAGCCGTGACTGGTATAACCTGACTTCTAGGCTGACTCGGAGCCGTGGCTGGTATAACCTGACTACTAGGCTGACTCATAGCCGTGACTGGTATAACCTGACTACTAGGCTGACTCATAGCCGTGACTGGTATAACCTGACTTCTAGGCTGACTCGGAGCCATGACTGGTATAACCTGACTACTAGGCTGACTCGGAGCCGTGGCTGGTATAACCTGACTACTAGGCTGACTCGGAGCCGTGACTGGTATAACCTGACTACTAGGCTGACTCGGAGCCGTGACTGGTATAACCTGACTACTAGGCTGACTCGGAGCCGTGGCTGGTATAACCTGACTACTAGGCTGACTCGGAGCCGTGGCTGGTATAACCTGACTACTAGGCTGACTCGGAGCCGTGGCTGGTATAACCTGACTACTAGGCTGACTGAGCCGTGGCTGGTATAACCTGACTACTAGGCTGACTCATAGCCGTGACTGGTATAACCTGACTACTAGGCTGACTCATAGCCGTGGCTGGTATAACCTGACTACTAGGCTGACTCGGAGCCGTGGCTGGTATAACCTGACTACTAGGCTGACTCGGAGCCGTGACTGGTATAACCTGACTACTAGGCTGACTCATAGCCGTGACTGGTATAACCTGACTACTAGGCTGACTCGGAGCCGTGGCTGGTATAACCTGACTACTAGGCTGACTCGGAGCCGTGACTGGTATAACCTGACTACTAGGCTGACTCGGAGCCGTGGCTGGTATAACCTGACTACTAGGCTGACTCATAGCCGTGACTGGTATAACCTGACTACTAGGCTGACTCGGAGCCGTGGCTGGTATAACCTGACTACTAGGCTGATTCAAAGCTGGGGTTGTTACATTGTGATGCTGCAGCAGCACCAGAAAGGAGCAGCCTATCCCACTGGTGTGTCCGTCTGAACCACATCCCATGTTTGTTTCCTGACTCGCCACATGTTTCCAATGGAAGGAAAGCAGACAGCCGGACACAGACCAAAATACACTAGGATATGGACTAGTCTTTTATCACACCTACGTAGCAGACACAGGACTCTGCATATGAGGTGCTGTTGAGATCACTATGGATCAATGTTCCCTCTAAGCTGCGCTCGTGCGTAGATCCCTGGGACTGCCGGACAGAAGAAATATCTGCCCTCGCAGAGAAGCAGGAGATTGAACTTCATTCAACTTTATAGAGTTTTCCCCTTTAGTTAAAATTATCAACGATTCGCTCTACTGTGGGAATTGTGATCGAATCAATGCAATATTAGCCACTTTCAATGTAACATATGGAAACAAAAGGAACTGTGCAAGAGATGTTGTTGTAGGCAGAAGGCATGGGAGTAGGAATCTATTGTGTTGACATGTAGGACTCAGTGTACTCTGCACCAAGATCAGCTTGTTCTCAGATCAAAGCAAGAGCTGCATGCAGCCACGTGTGCACATTCTGTTCATATCCTCTGTTCGTTATTAGTTGTTAGCCCAGTTTTGGATCGTTAGTAGTCAGCAATAGGGGACTGATTGTTAGTTAGTTATTAACCCAGTTATAGATCATTAGTCGTCAGCAATAGGGGAGTGATTACAAGTTAGTGAGTTATTATCCCAGTTATAGATAATTTGTGGTCAGCCATTTGTATTTATTTATTTATTTATTTAACCAGGTAGGCTAGTTGAGAACAAGTTCTCATTTGCAACTGCGACCTGACCAAGATAAAGCAAAGCAGTTGGACACATACAACAACACAGAGTTACACATGGAATAAACAGACATACAATCAATAATACAGTAGAAAAATCTATATACAGCATGTGCAAATGAGGTAGGATAAGAGAGGTAAGGCAATAAATAGGCCATGGTGGCAAAGTAATTACAATATAGCAATTAAAGACTGGAATGGTAGGATGTGCAGAAGATGAATGTGCAAGTTGAGATACTGGGGTGCAAAGGAGCAAGATAAATAAATACAGTATGGGAATGAGGTAGAATGGATGGGCTATTTACAGATGGCCTATGTACAGGTGCAGTGATCTGTGAGCTGCTCTGACAGCTGGTGCTTAAAGCTAGTGAGGGAGGTAAGAGTCTCCAGCTTTAGTGATTTTTGCAGTTCGTTCCTGTCGTTGGCAGCAGAGAACTGGAAGGAGAGGCGGCCAAAGGAAGAATTGGCTTTGGGGGTGACCAGTGAGATATACCTAATGGAGCGCGTGCTACGGGTGGGTGCTGTTATGGTGACCGGTGAGCTGAGATAAGGCGGGGCTTTACCTAGCAGAGACTTGTAGATGACTTGGAGCTAGTGGGTTTGGCGACGAGTATGAAGCGAGGGCCAGCCAATGACATCATACAGGTCGCAGTGGTGGGTAGTATATGGGGCTTTGGTGACAAAACAGATGGCACTGTGATAGACTACATCCAATTTGTTGAGTAGAGTGTTGGAGGCTATTTTGTAAATGACATCGCCGAAGTCGAGGATCGGTAGGATGGTCAGTTTTATGAGGGTATGATTGCCAGCATGAGTGAAGGATGCTTTGTTGCGAAATAGGAAGCCGATTCTAAATTTAATTTTGGATTGGAGATGTTTAATGTGAGTCTGGAAGGAGAGTTTACAGTCTAACCAGACACCTAGGTATTTGTAGTTGTCCACATATTCTAAGTCAGAACCGTCCAGAGTAGTGATGCTGGACGGCCGGGCAGGTGCAGGCAGCGATCGGTTAAAGAGCATGCATTTAGTTTTATTTGCATTTAAGAGCAGTTGGAGGCCACGGAAGGAGAGTTGTATGGCATTGAAGCTCATCTGGAGGTTTAGTTAACACAGTGTCCAACGAAGGGCCAGAAGTATACAAAATGGTGTCGTCTGCGTAGAGGTGGATCAAAGAATCACCAGCGGCAAGAGCGACATCATTGATGTATACAGAGAAGAGAGTCGGCCCGAGAATTGAACCCTGTGGCACCCCCAAAGAGACTGCCAGAGGTCCGGACAACAGGCCCTCCGATTTGACATACTGAACTCTATCTGAGAAGTAGTTGGTGAACCAGGCGAGGCAGTCATTTGAGAAACCAAGGCTGCTGAGTCTGCCGATAAGAATGTTGTGATTGACAGAGTCAAAAGAGCCAGGTCGATGAATACGGCTGCACAGTAATGTCTCTTATCGATGGCAGTTATGATATCGTTTAGGACCTTGAGCGTGGCTGAGGTGCACCCATGACCAGCTCTGAAACCAGATTGCATAGCGGAGAAGGTACGGTGAGATTCTAAATGGTCGGTAATTGGTTTGTTAACTTGGCTTTCAAAGACCTTAGAAAGACAGGGTAGGATAGATATAGGTCTGTAACAGTTTGGGTCTAGAGTGTCTCCCCCTTTGAAGAGGGGGATGACCGCGGCAGCTTTCCAATCTATGGGAATCTCAGACGATACGAAAGAGAGGTTGAACAGGCTAGTAATAGGGGTTGCAAATATTTCCGCAGATAATTTTAGAAAGAGCGGGTATAGGGGAGTGATTACTAGTTAGTTAGTTATTAGCCCAGTTATAGATCATTATTAGTCAACAATAGGGGAGTGATTACTTCCTACATTTATAGACATCTCTGAAAAGCGAGTCTGGTAAAGAGCACTTTTCTGTCTTAAAAGGGGGAGTGTTGTATTTTGAGACTGGCTACTTAGATTATTCAAGCCTATAGGCAGAGGGTAGCATAATGTGTCTGATTCTGTGTAATAATGGTATGGGAATAATAATGCATTTTATTTTGTAAAGTGCTTTCTTGCATCAAACAACAACATTTTCAGTCACCTCCTTGTCTGAAGGACAAGTAGATGAACAGGTTAATGTCAAGTCAAAAGTCTCATGGAATGTACGACTACATTGAACACCACACATTGGCTGCTAGTGTAGGTTGAATGATAGAACAGCTATTTCCATGTTCAAATGTAGGCCACTCTGGTAGGCCACTCTAAATTATGATCAAATAGCCACAGTTGTCTACCTGACCACTGTCTGAAACTGTAACTTAAAGCAGGTATAGCCTCAGTGTTCACAGTGAAACTGTAACTTAAAGCAGGTATAGCCTCAGTGTTCACAGTGAAACTGTAACTTAAAGCAGGTTCAGCCTCAGTGTTCACAGTGAAACTGTAACTTAAAGCAGGTTCAGCCTCAGTGTTCACAGTGAAACTGTAACTTAAAGCAGGTTCAGCCTCAGTGTTCACAGTGAAACTGTAACTTAAAGCAGGTTCAGCCTCAGTGTTCACAGTGAAACTGTAACTTAAAGCCTCAGTGTTCACAGTAAAACTGTAACTTATAGCAGGTACAGCCTCAGTGTTCACAGTGAAACTGTAACTTAAAGCAGGTTCAGCCTCAGTGTTGACAGTGAAACTGTAACTAAAAGCAGGTTCAGCCTCAGTGTTCACAGTGAAACTGTAACTTAAAGCAGGTTCAGCCTCAGTGTTCACAGTGAAACTGTAACTTAAAGCAGGTTCAGCCTCAGTGTTCACAGTGAAACTGTAACTTAAAGCAGGTTCAGCCTCAGTGTTCACAGTGAAACTGTAACTTAAAGCAGGTACAGCCTCAGTGTTCACAGTAAAACTGTAACTTAAAGCAGGTTCAGCCTCAGTGTTCACAGTGAAACTGTAACTTAAAGCAGGTTCAGCCTCAGTGTTCACAAGGAAGAGGGCGTGGCAATGAGCACATCTCAGCGTGGCTACATCTTAGAGAACATTTTAGAGTACCCCATCTTGGCTCTGTAAGATACAACATTTTGCAGTTTTAAAGCAAATTTTCTGCGATTTTACATATCCTGCCATGGAGCCGAGAAAATGCAGTTTTAATGCTAGTTTCCTGCTATTCTACGCATTTTGCCATGGCTAATGCTGTGTTCTTTTTCTCAAACATAACAAAATGAATACTGCTAAATTCATTGTTTTGGAATTTTTTATTCTCCCTGAATGTCAAGCTTTTATTTTGGTGATGGTTAATTCTTAAAGATGATATTATTTAAAATATACACAGTGTACAGAACATTAGGAACACCTTCCTAATATTTAGTTGCACCCCCTTTTGCCCTCATCACAGCCTCAAATCATTTTAGAATGTGAAAGTGTTCCGCAGGGATGCTGGCCCATGTTGAATCCAATGCTTCCCACTGTTGTGTCAAGTTGGCTAGATGTCCTTTGGGCGGTGGACCATTCTTGATAAACACAGGAAACTGTTGAACGTGAAAAACACAGCAGTGTTGCAGTTCCTGACACACTCAAACCGGTGCGCCTGGCACCTACTATCATACCCCATTCAAATGTTGTCTTGCCCATTCATCCTCTGAATAGCACACATACACAATTCATATCTCAAGGCTTGAAAATCCTTCTTTAACCTGTCTCCTCCCCGCCATCTACACTGATGGAAGAGGATTTAGTGACATCAACAAGGGATCATATCTTTCACCTGTTCAGTCTGTGTCATGGAAAGAGTAGGTGTTCATAATGTTTTGTCCACTCAATGTATATAGGTCCATTATTTATTCTACATATTTTATATCTGGTTTTAGTCATTTAAGTTTACAATTTAATTGTTTTTCCATCACGAAAATTCATAAAATAAAAAACAGTTTGGAGTTAGGTGAACAGTTTAGGCTGCCTGCCCAATGATTACAATGGAAGAAAGATCCCTGCAATACACCAGTGGGTAGAGGCCACTGTGAAGCAGGAAGCAAAAAGAGAGCTTTCCATCCTCTCTGAGGCCGACGTCATGGGAACTCTGTTGGGGGAATATCTAGGCCGCAGCCGGCTTCCTGCTCTGCTCCACAGCTGAGTCCACTACAACCAGACACTCAGACAGACTGCGTTCTGATGGCTACAGACACATTGTTCACTTAGCGGAGCCGAGTGTCACGCTACACTGGAATGTCAGCTTCCAGAGTAGTTTAGTTAAATCTACACTCCATTCCTCTCAAAAGGTAGCATGAAGCTGCACACGGCATCAACGGTGGATGGAAGTAAG
>NW_026601307.1:42500-48134 GCF_029448725.1 Salvelinus fontinalis
TCTTAGGGACAGAGGAGAATTGAACCTAGTCTGACACACACAGGTGGAACGAAGACCCAGAGGGCAGATTTGGCGCAATGGAGCTGAGAGAAATTGGCAAAGCAAAATTACCCAGAAGCCCTTTAAATTACTCATGTGAGGAATGAATAAATGACAGTCTTGTGGATCTAATGGTGCCATGTTCCTGGCAAGGAAAGCAGACTGGAGTTGGAGGGGAAGACAATATGGCCGGCTGCAGATTTGAAGGAGATATATGGCTTAGATGTGACTGAACTAAAGAGACCTGGGCTGGGTTGTTTAGAAAACACACAGGAAAGAGGCCAAGTAGGGCAGAGAGGGTACAGCTGGCAGGGTTGTTATGATGTCTAATGCCGAGGAAGCCTTGAATACAGACTGCTTAGATCTCTCCCTAACACTCTCTCCCACCAGGTCTGTCGTGTTCGGTCTCTCTGATCTCTGACTTTCTCTCTCCGTCTCTACCTCTCTCTCCGGCTCTCTCTGTCCGTTTCTCTCATTTTCCTCCCTCTCTATCCCCCTGCCCCCACTCTTTCACTCAGAGATGAAGGAGGGAGACAAGCAACAAGACTGGCATGGTTCTCAGGCAGATAACCAGAGAGACTCTTATGTATTCATAAACAACCAAGGCAAGCCCCCATACATAACAAGCTCTCCATCTTACAGAATGCTGTAAATTATTGAGTGAAAAATGCAGGGAATTGACTTTAATCATATCAACACCGTATTCATAAAGCTTCTCCTCAGAGTAGGAGTGCTGATCTGGGAACAGTTATGCATTTTAGATTATAATGAATGGACAGGGAGGACCTGATCCTTGATCAGCACTCCTCCTCTAGGCAATGCTTTACTTATTAATACAGGCACATAAATTATAGGATAGACAAGAATATCACTGTCTAACTCTAACAGTCGCATCATCCATAGACAGGCTGCAAGAAAATGAGAACACTATGTTGCATGAGAACACCGTCTCTGGGTTTCCATAGTTTCCATAGCCATGTCATAAAGCGGACGTGCTGGGAGCAGGGCATGTTAAAACCTGTTGCACATTTCTCTTATATGGGACAACACCAGTACCTGCATCTGCATGCTTCACAAAGCAAAGTGCATTCAAATGGAGATGGCATGGCTATCTGAAACAGGGCCAGAGATAGTGGTGCCAAGCCAACTTTAATTACAACATGCCTTCTATTTCTCACCTGAGTGCAACGTTTCAGTTTGAGTGATCAGATGGGTTCCTTTAAGTTGGAACTAGTTAGAAAACGTTGTGGTGGTGAGCTGCTCCGAGTTCAGTTACAACGCCTAGATCCACTGAGTTATGTCTACCAGTAGGGTCTACCTGTCCAGCAGGGTGTTTACTTTGCAAGGCAGAGTGTGCACGCTGGTTTAGGCTACTGTTTGCATGGCCAGCTACCTATTTACTAACTGAACAAATAATCAAACAGTCAAATGACTGAGATTTAGCAACACAATCACAATTCACAACTGAACTGACACAATGATGCACAACAATACAGTCTAGATCTAAGACAACATTACAGATTGTACTGATGAGGCAACAGGAGGAATGTAGCCTACTTAAGATAAACCGGAGAGTCACCCTTATTGTTCTTCCCTCATAACTCAGCATGATGCAGACTAGAACACATCTAGGTTACAGTACAGTACAGTATACTTAGCTAGTGTGCATGTGCTTTTCTAATCAGCTGCGTAGTGTGGTGCCAACACGTTTCCTTCCTGAGTGCAGCTATGTGCACTGGCTGATTAATAATTCACCTTATAATAATCTATGGAATTCACACTCCACTCCCTGGTCTTTTGAAGCCAGTGCTATTCCTGGAAGTTAAATGACTGTAGAGAAACAGTAAGCCCCAATCATGAATATGACAGTTCCAGTTTATTGATCTTTGCCAAGCAAAACAACTACGCTACCTGTGTCTGAATGCTCCCTGAGTGTCTTCAACAATCATACCTGTAGGCTACCTGCCTCTTTTTCCAACCTAGTCACACTCTTGACAGTGAGTCCATGAGGATACTTCAACATTGTGTAGGTAGCTTGCAAGCTAGCTAGTTACGCAACTGAACAGCAATAACATTTTGACAACTTACTGAGAATAAATAACCCAAGTCATGACTGAGAAGAGGTATAACAACATGGTATAGCTAGTTAGCTAACGTTAACTAGTTACCTTGACTGATGGAACGTATGACAGTTCAGGGGAGAGTAACATTTATATCCCCAGGTCTAGGAGCGTACTAATTAAGGGTTATGGTTCGGTAGTTAGTTAGCTATGTAACACATGCAGAAAACACTTAGTTTATATAGGTCCTGTTGATTGAGCAACTTACATAGGCCTACTATTTCCTCAAAAGTTTCACAGGATCATTCTCAGATGTTGAAATATTCTGTGACCATCCCCTACTGCAAACAAGGACAGAATGAATCACCACACAAAATCTGTCTCCCTAGTGTAGTTAGCTACCTAGCCAGCTTCTACCATCAAAACGTCATAGCAAGATAACTAGTTAACTGGGAATTCTGTCAACTAACTAACTAGCTGGTGTTTCTTCGGAATAAACAGACAACAACATATTGAGTCAACAATGTACAGTAGTTAACGTTATATAGATAATGTGTTGGCTACAGTAGTTAACGTTAGTTAAAGTAGCTGTCAGTCTCACCACATTGCTAGTTTTGCAGTAACTAGCTAACCGTCCTTACTTAGCTAGCCAGCACGATAACTTTAAACTCGTAACTAGTTAACTAGCTAATCTTTCAAGCTGTAAAGCAGCAGCAGCCAATGGCTTTATTTTCACACATCGGATCTGTGCTGTATCGTTACCGTCATCTAGTAGCTAGCTAGCTAGCTCGTTGGCGCGTTGATCTACTCAGTACTCACCAGATTCTGTGACGACAGATCACTTCTTCTGATAGTTAAAATACGAAATACTATAACAAAACAGCATTAAGCCGACTTCAAAACCAAACGGGACAACGACATGGGTAGTCAATCCAGTCCCTTGATCTTGCACACAGCTTCGGCAGCCTGGCAAGGCTAGCGACGTTCGGTTTGAAAAAAAGGAAAACACTGGAAAAGACCACGCACGTTCTCGAACATATAAACTGCGCAGTTGCTGCGCAGATCCTGTCAAGTGGTACTCTGACCTCCTTGCCGGTGACTCTTTTGGTGCTTTCAAGACATCTGGAAACTCGGAAATAACCGAGGTCAAATCATGAACTTGCCCTTCACACCTCTGGCCATAGCCAAACCGATTGTTTTCTAGGGCTCATGGTTGCCAGGGGCCTTATCACACAGTGGGGTCAGCCAATCACAGCTTTGGTTCCAGATCCCCAGATTCTGCCTCTCTCAGTCTCCTTCAAGCAGACACAGAGAGACCAGCAAGCTCATCTCTGACCTGCACAACAACAGCTGGACTCACTCATAATTCTTTGGACATGTGGGATGGTGTACTAGCACAAAGTGAGTGTGTAACATGTATATAATTATTGCTTATTGTTCTTTATAGTTTTTACTATTGCCTATTGCATTCTGCCTCTGTGTGTATCGTTGATAGCATACCCATTTATACAGTCCTTCATTACAATTACTATTGCTCTCTTGCTATCATATAGTATGTACAATGTATTCATTACCCCTGTTTTCTGTCCAGTACAGAACTACTACCATTCCACTACCTTCCCATGTACATTTCATCCGTGTGTGTGTGTGTGTGTGTGTGTGTGTGTGTGTGTGTGTGTGTGTGTGTGTGTGTGTGTGTGTGTGTGTGTGTGTGTGTGTGTGTGTGTGTGTGTGTGTGTGTGTGTGTGTGTGTGTGTGTGTGTGTGTGTAAATAAAGTATCCTTGTGTGTAACTCTGAGGTTGCCTTATTCCCCTTTTACCGGGGGAGGTGCTGGCAGGTTATTAAAGATCAGCCCAAATGGAGAGTCCCTCGCTTTCAGGTACCATAGAGAATGATAGAGGACTCTAGTGCCCAAAAGCCTGTTTTAGCATTGGCAGGGTCAGTGAGGGCTTTCATTGTTTACTGGGTGGGACTTCCTATGTGTTGAGGAGGGATCACACAATGCCATCCAGGTCATCAGGAGGGATCAGCTATTGAATTATACCTGTGAGCAAATATTCCATACCTGCAGGTGGCAGTAAGTCCCCAACCATGCCTTTATAGCTGTTCAAACACACTCAAGGTGGTAGTATGCACACTTTCAGTTTGTTTATCACCTCATTGAAAATGGACTACTTCAAAATGGAGATGGCCTCAATGGCTCGCTCACAGACTCCATAATAGGACAGATACAAAGAAGAGTCCTCTATCATTCTCTATGAGTGGTAATTGTTAGGACTGATATGACAGATCCAGATTCCTCACTGATTGAGTTTAGATGGATTGCTTGGTACACCCCTTACATCTGGATATGGTTGGAGATGAGGCATGGCAGGGTAAATGTGAAATCATATTCTATAACTCCTATCTATTATAGTGGTTCAGGGGGAACTGGCAGAACAGGGCTTGAACCAGTGACCCTGTAGGGTGGCGACCACCTGTGCCATAAAAGCCCTGGCCGCTTTGCAGACGCAGACGTGCAGTAGTCTTTAGAATACTCTGTTAACTTTCTGTTGACATGTGATCTCTGACACCTATTGGATACTGTGAAAAAGGAATGATGCAACTCCCAAAGATATCTGTAATGTTATAGTGTAAACCAGGGGTAGGTAACCCTGGTCCTGGAGGGCCGCAGAATCTTCAAGTTTTTGATTTAACCGACCTGGAAGACCAAGTGTGTTGAATTTAGGCCATCACTGAACTGATCAATTAACTACGTTGCTCAGCTCCGCGTGCTGCCTAGTTGGAACAGAATCCTGCAGTACCTGTGGCACACCAGAAACAGCCCTGATGTAGGCTATGTATTACATATTACTGCAGGCTATAGGCTACAAAATAATATATCATATTGGGAGCCAATAGTCTGTTTACATTCTACTTTAATTTGATCTTTGACTTGTATGTACACGGTAATGCATGTGATAAAGACATGGAGTATGTCCCAGATGGCACCCTATTGTGCATTTATTTTGACCAGAGCCCTATGGATACCCTATGGGCCACCCTATGGATACCCTATGAGCCACCCTATGGGATACCCTATGGATACCCTATGGGCCACCCTACGGATACCCTATGAGCCACCCTATGGGATAACCTATGGGCCACCCTACGGATACCCTATGGGATAACCTATGGGCCACCCTACGGATACCCTATGGGATAACCTATGGGCCACCCTATGGATACCCTATGGGCCACCCTATGGATACGCTATGGGCAACCCTATGGATACCCTATGGGCCACCCAATGGAGACCCCATGGGCCACCCTATGCATACCCTGTGGATACCTTATGGGATACCCTATGGGCCACCCTATGGATACCCTGTGGATACCCTATGGATACTCTATGGATAACTTATGGGCCACCCAATGGATACCCTGTGGATACCCTATGGATACTCTATGGAAAACTTATGGGCCACCCAATGGATACCCTGTGGATACCCTGTGGATACCCTATGGGATACCCTATGGATACTCTATGGATAG
>NW_026601307.1:48195-53980 GCF_029448725.1 Salvelinus fontinalis
GCCTATGGGCCACCCTATAGATACCCTATGGGCCACCCTATAGATACCCTGTGGATACCCTATGGATACCCTATGGGATACCCTATGGATACTCTATGGATAGCCTATGGGCCACCCTATAGATACCCTATGGGCCACCCTATAGATACCCTATGGGCCACCCTAGGTTCCGAGACAGCTTCTACCACCAGACCAAACAGTGTCGGAGCATCGAGTCTCGAACCAAGAGGCTCCGAGACAGCTTCTACCACCAGACCAAACTGTGTCGGAGCATCCAGTCTCGAACCAAGAGGCTCCGAGACAGCTTCTACCACCAGACCAAACGGTGTCGTAGCATCCAGTCTCAGAATAACAGGCTCTGAGACAGCTTCTACCACCAGACCAAACAGTGTCGGAGCATCCAGTCTCAGAACAACAGGGTCCGAGACAGCTTCTACCACCAGACCAAACAGTGTCGGAGCAACCAGTCTCAGAACAACAGGCTCCGAGACAGCTTCTACCACCAGACCAAACTGTGTCGGAGCATCCAGTCTCAGAACAACAGGCTCTGAGACAGCTTCTACCACCAAACCAAACTGTGTCGGAGCATCCAGTCTCGAACCAAGAGGCTCCGAGACAGCTTCTACCACCAGACCAAACAGTGTCGGAGCATCCAGTCTCGAACCAAGAGGCTCCGAGACAGCTTCTACCACCAGACCAAACAGTGTCGGAGCATCCAGTCTCGAACCAAGAGGCTCCGAGACAGCTTCTACCACCAAACCAAACTGTGTCGGAGCATCCAGTCTCGAACCAAGAGGCTCCGAGACAGCTTCTACCACCAGACCAAACGGTGTCGTAGCAACCAGTCTCAGAACAACAGGCTCCGAGACAGCTTCTACCACCAGACCAAACTGTGTCGGAGCATCCAGTCTCGAACCAAGAGGCTCCGAGACAGCTTCTACCACCAGACCAAACTGTGTCGGAGCATCCAGTCTCGAACCAAGAGGCTCCGAGACAGCTTCTACCACCAGACCAAACGGTGTCGTAGCAACCAGTCTCAGAACAACAGGCTCCGAGACAGCTTCTACCACCAGACCAAACTGTGTTGGAGCATTCAGTCTCGAACCAACAGGCTCCGAGACAGCTTCTACCACCAGGCCATCAGACTGCTGAGCAGCTAAGCCTAGCTGTCTATCTGCTCAGAGACTATTTGCCTTGACTCTCCATACAGCCATCCCTTTCACAGAAGCTCTCTCTCTCTCACACAAACACACACAAACACATTAACACACACACACACACAGTCAATGCTGTTGTTCTATTTATACACAATTTATTCACCTGTGTGACCAAGACACTATCCACTTTATAATTGTAAAAACAGTCATACTTGACATAGTACATTCATAATTTATACTGTATATCTGATTGTGTACATAACTGTTTTATTACTATGCATAATACCTTCTTACTACTCCTTGACTTTTGATTATTATGGATATTGATATTGTACTGCACTGTTGAGGGAGCACCTTTTATACCTGCTGTAAACTGTGTATGTGACAAATACAATTTGTTTTGATATGGGATACTAACCCTAGTACAGTGTTTAACCAGAGGACCCACTCCCCACCCCCAGAGAACAGTATAAGTCACGCCTCAAAGAAAACCTCCTCAGTTTGCCAGTCTTACCAGAGGTGTTATTTTGTAGGTTCTTCTTGTTCCCCACACAGCTGGGACCTGTGGACAGACTCTTCCAACCACAAAACAACCTGCTAAAGGCCTACTGAATGGGTGGATTCAAAAGGTAAACATTCATTTATTGATTGATGTATGTAGGTATTGCTTTGCATTATGCATGCATGCTGCTATTATACAGTCATTCATGTATTAAAGTTCACAGACTAGGCTATACATTTTGAACTGAACTGCAAATCTGTATATCTTGGGTCTCCAACCTTGTTCCTGGAGAGCTCCCCTACTGTAGACTTTTGCTCCAGCCCCTGTTGTAACTAACCTGATTCATTTTATCAACCAGCTAATGATTAAAATCAGGTGCACTAGATTAGGGTTGGAAGTTACAACGTGCAGGACGGTAGCTCTGCAGGAAGAGGGTTGCAGAACCCTGCTGTTGATGATATAGGATTCTATATATAGGATTCTGTTTTGGTACAAAGAGGGCTTATTCATCTGCTAACATCTGTATTCCTAACATCTGTGTTCCTAACCTAACATCTGTGTTCCTAACCTAACATCTGTGTTCCTAACATCTGCATTCCTAACATCTGTGTTCCTAACATCTGTATTCCTAACATCTGGGTTCCTAGCATCTTTATTCTTAACATCTGTGTTCCTAACATCTGTATTCCTAACATCTGTGTTCCTAACATCTGTGTTCCTAACATCTGTGTTCCTAACATCTGGGTTCCTAACATCTGTGTTCCTAGCATCTGTGTTCCTAACATCTGTGTTCTTAACATCTGTATTCTTAACATCTGTGTTCCTAACATCTGTGTTCCTAACATCTGTATTCTTAACATCTGTGTTCCTAACATCTGTGTTCTTAACATCTGTATTCCTAACATCTGGGTTCCTAGCATCTGTGTTCCTAACATCTGTGTTCCTAACATCTGTGTTCTTAACATCTGTATTCTTAACATCTGTGTTCCTAACATCTGTGTTCCTAACATCTGTATTCTTAACATCTGTGTTCCTAACATCTGTGTTCTTAACATCTGTATTCCTAACATCTGGGTTCCTAGCATCTGTGTTCCTAACATCTGTGCTCCTAACATCTGTGTTCCTAACATCTGTATTCTTAACATCTGTGTTCCTAACATCTGTATTCCTAACATCTGTGTTCCTAACCTAACATCTGTGTTCCTAACCTAACATCTGTGTTCCTAACATCTGCATTCCTAACATCTGTGTTCCTAACATCTGTATTCCTAACATCTGGGTTCCTAGCATCTGTATTCTTAACATCTGTGTTCCTAACATCTGTATTCCTAACATCTGTGTTCCTAACATCTGTGTTCCTAACATCTGGGTTCCTAACATCTGTGTTCCTAGCATCTGTGTTCCTAACATCTGTGTTCTTAACATCTGTATTCTTAACATCTGTGTTCCTAACATCTGTGTTCCTAACATCTGTATTTTTAACATCTGTGTTCCTAACATCTGTGTTCTTAACATCTGTATTCCTAACATCTGGGTTCCTAGCATCTGTGTTCCTAACATCTGTGCTCCTAACATCTGTGTTCCTAACATCTGTATTCTTAACATCTGTGTTCCTAACATCTGTATTCTTAACATCTGTGTTCCTAACATCTCTATTCCTAACATCTGTGATGACATGCCATTTGTATTTTAGGGAGGTCCTCCTCTACTTGTTATGCTATGTGATCCCACAATGCCTCAGCACAGGCCTTCACTCGCAGAGTAAGTATTGTTTAATACTCTGTAGAAGACATACAGACAATAGAGTAGTGCGTTTAAATATCTTCTTAAACCCTGGCAAAAGCCGAATGTATAGGCGATGTGAATTCCCAATTGATGATGATGTGACTCTTGAACAGTTCTTATTTCAACATTTCATGATGGTAAGAAACTGATTGATACAATGGTGCAGCTAGGTAGGACTGCATCAGTGAGCCAAGATGTCAAGTCTCGAGCCAGGGTGTTAGGCCTAAGAGGAAACAACCAATACTCAGAGATAATATTTATTCAGTGCTCACTGCAGGGCTACGTACAGCAGTGCAGCAGCTTTCCAAACACTGGATGATTGGATGGGTGATTGGATGTCTGTCTGTCCACGTACTGTAATCACTGCAGTAGCAGCTTCTTTCAGTGTGAAGGTCAGGCTACAAGGCAATCAGCACTGGCGCAGGCTAGGAAGAAGGGGGCACTTGGATGTGCACACACACACACGCACACACACGCACACACACACACACACACACGCACGCACGCACGCACGCACGCACGCACGCACACACACACACACACACACACACACACACACACACACACACACACACACACACACACACACACACACACATATCCTACTTCAGCCAAGACAAGTCAGTCTGTCTCTTCCTCTTTGCAGGGGTGTCTTTTTCCTCTGGAGCTGACATTCAAACTGAGCAGGGCCTGTGTCCTCCGATTAAGGTCGGAGAGGATAGTTTCCCAGGTGAGAGTTCAAACTACTGAGATAAAAAACAACAATTTTAAAAAACAAATTAAAACCATCCACGTCAACAAGTATCCCTAATGTACATTATCCTACCAACAGGTTTTTATATCATGTCCCAGTTTCACATTGCTGAGCTGGCCAGAAGAGGAACAGTTCAAAAGGTGCCTGGATCAACCTCTCAACATGTTGCCTACAAAATAGGGCCAGCATTCAACTTCAGAATTAACACAAGGTAAATAGCACAGATCCAGTAAGTGGCTAGTGCTGTAGATGTAATGTATTACTATTACAAAATTATTATCCTTTACTTATTCAGGGGAAACCCATTGTGACCATGGTCTGAATCCCAAGAGTGCACTGATCACAGCAATACAACAACCAATACAATGTCAAACAAAACGGCAATCAATACAAACACAACATTTATGAAAAACAGTTACAGTCCTCAGCTACTAGGTATTCAATGAACGCTCTAAACTGCCCGAGTAGCACCAGAACATCTAATTGTAAACAAGCTTTGTAAACAAAAAAGGGAGTAATGAATTGATCTACGGGACTTCAATGGGTACCAGCCAACCTTTTGATACAGGATGCAGTGGTGAGTATTTGTCACGTCCTGACCATAGTGCTTATGTGTTTTGCTTGTCTTAGTGTTGGTCAGGACGTGAGCTGGGTGGGCATTCTATGTTGTGTGTCTAGTTTGTCTGTTTCTGTGTTCAGCCCAATATGGTTCTCAATCAGAGGCAGCTGTCAATCGTTGTCCCTGATTGAGAATCATATATAGGTGGCTTGTTTTGTGTTGGGATTTTGTGGGTGGTTGTTTTCTGTGTCACTGTTTGTGCCACACGGGACTGTGGCGGTTAGTTCTTTTGTTGTTTTGTATCTTGTCTAGTTTTCGTCTATATTAAATCATGGAAACTTACCACGCTGCACATTGGTCCTCCGATCCTTCTCGCCTCTCCTCGTCCAATGAGGAGGACAAAATAGACTGCCGTTACAGTATTAAAACTGTCACCTGTGATAAAGTGAAGGGCACTATGGTAGACAGAATCCTAACGGTTAAGAGAAGTTAGTGGCTGCGTATTGCATTTTGGGTATTGTGTCACCATAGTTAAGAACTGTCAGGAAAGTTGACTGTACAATCTGTTTCCTGTTGTTTAGGTAGAGGCAAGATCTATTTCTAAAAAATAAGCCCACTTTAAATCTTAGCTTTTTAACAAGTTTATTTTAACTAGGCAAGTCAGTTAGGAACAAACTCTATTTTTAAATGACAGCCTAGGTACAGTGGGTTAACTGCCTTGTTCCGGGGCAGAACCACAGATTTTTACCTTGTCAGCTCAGGGATTCAAACTTGCAACCTGTCAGTTACTAGTCCAACGCTCTAACCACAAGGCTACCTGCCACAGTATGTTTTTTAAACGATAAATCCTTGTCAATCCAAAAGCCCAGATATTCATAGGCAGGAACCTGATTGATGGGAGAACCATTTAATTAATTAATATATCGGGGAAAAAAGTGTGAGAATTAGAGAAAAACATATATTTCGTGTTGCCCACATTAAGTCCAACTTAAAAAAAATAAACTGGGCATTCTGTAAGGCAACAGAGT
>NW_026601307.1:54480-60037 GCF_029448725.1 Salvelinus fontinalis
CCTATGGGCCACCCTATAGATACCCTGTGGATATCCTATTGATACCCTATGGGATACCCTATGGATACTCTATGGATAGCCTATGGGCCACCCTATAGATACCCTATGGGCCACGCTATAGATACCCTATGGGCCACCCTAGGTTCCGAGACAGCTTCTACCACCAGACCAAACTGTGTCGGAGCATCCAGTCTCGAACCAAGAGGCTCCGAGACAGCTTCTACCACCAGACCAAACTGTGTCGGAGCATCCAGTCTCGAACCAAGAGGCTCCGAGACAGCTTCTACCACCAGACCAGACTGTGTCGGAGCATCCAGTCTCAAACCAAGAGGCTCCGAGACAGCTTCTACCACCAGACCAAACTGTGTCGGAGCATCCAGTCTCAGAACAACAGGCTCCGAGACAGCTTCTACCACCAGACCAAACTGTGTTGGAGCATCCAGTCTCGAACCAAGAGGCTCCGAGACAGCTTCTACCACCAGACCAAACTGTGTCGGAGCATCCAGTCTCGAACCAAGAGGCTCCGAGACAGCTTCTACCACCAGACCAAACTGTGTTGGAGCATTCAGTCTCGAACCAACAGGCTCCGAGACAGCTTCTACCACCAGACCAAACTGTGTTGGAGCATTCAGTCTCGAACCAACAGGCTCCGAGACAGCTTCTACCACCAGACCAAACTGTGTCGGAGCATCCAGTCTCGAACCAAGAGGCTCCGAGACAGCTTCTACCACCAGACCAAACTGTGTCGGAGCATCCAGTCTCAGAACAACAGGCTCTGAGACAGCTTCTACCACCAAACCAAACTGTGTCGGAGCATCCAGTCTCGAACCAAGAGGCTCCGAGACAGCTTCTACCACCAGACCAAACTGTGTCGGAGCATCCAGTCTCGAACCAAGAGGCTCCGAGACAGCTTCTACCACCAGACCAAACGGTGTCGTAGCAACCAGTCTCAGAACAACAGGCTCCGAGACAGCTTCTACCACCAGACCAAACTGTGTCAGAGCATCCAGTCTCAAACCAAGAGGCTCCGAGACAGCTTCTACCACCAGACCAAACTGTGACGGAGCATCCAGTCTCGAACCAAGAGGCTCCGAGACAGCTTCTACCACCAGACCAAACGGTGTTGTAGCAATCAGTCTCAGAACAACAGGCTCCGAGACAGCTTCTACCGCCAGACCAAACTGTGTCGGAGCATCCAGTCTCGAACCAAGAGGCTCCGAGACAGCTTCTACCGCCAGACCAAACTGTGTCGGAGCATCCAGTCTCGAACCAAGAGGCTCCGAGACAGCTTCTACCACCAGACCAAACTGTGTTGGAGCATTCAGTCTCGAACCAACAGGCTCCGAGACAGCTTCTACCACCAGGCCATCAGACTGCTGAGCAGCTAAGCCTAGCTGTCTATCTGCTCAGAGACTATTTGCCTTGACTCTCCATACAGCCATCCCTTTCACAGAAGCTCTCTCTCTCTCTCACACAAACACACACAAACACATTAACACACACACACACACAGTCAATGCTGTTGTTCTATTTATACACAATTTATTCACCTGTGTGACCAAGACACTATCCACTTTATAATTGTAAAAACAGTCATACTTGACATAGTACATTCATAATTTATACTGTATATCTGATTGTGTACATAACTGTTTTATTACTATGCATAATACCTTCTTACTACTCCTTGACTTTTGATTATTATGGATATTGATATTGTACTGCACTGTTGAGGGAGCACCTTTTATACCTGCTGTAAACTGTGTATGTGACAAATACAATTTGATTTGATATGGGATACTAACCCTAGTACAGTGTTTAACCAGAGGACCCACTCCCCACCCCCAGAGAACAGTATAAGTCAAGCCTCAAAGAAAACCTCCTCAGTTTGCCAGTCTTACCAGAGGTGTTATTTTGTAGGTTCTTCTTGTTCCTCACACAGCTGGGACCTGTGGACAGACTCTTCCAACCACAAAACAACCTGCTAAAGGCCTACTGAATGGGTGGATTCAAAAGGTAAACATTCATTTATTGATTGATGTATGTAGGTATTGCTTTGCATTATGCATGCATGCTGCTATTATACAGTCATTCATGTATTAAAGTTCACAGACTAGGCTATACATTTTGAACTGAACTGCAAATCTGTATATCTTGGGTCTCCAACCTTGTTCCTGGAGAGCTCCCCTACTGTAGACTTTTGCTCCAGCCCCTGTTGTAACTAACCTGATTCATTTTATCAACCAGCTAATGATTAAAATCAGGTGCACTAGATTAGGGTTGGAAGTTACAACGTGCAGGACGGTAGCTCTCCAGGAAGAGGGTTGCAGAACCCTGCTGTTGATGATATAGGATTCTATATATAGGATTCTGTTTTGGTACAAAGAGGGCTTATTCATCTGCTAACATCTGTATTCCTAACATCTGTGTTCCTAACCTAACATCTGTGTTCCTAACATCTGCATTCCTAACATCTGTGTTCCTAACATCTGTATTCCTAACATCTGGGTTCCTAGCATCTGTATTCCTAACATCCGGGTTCCTAGCATCTGTGTTCCTAACATCTGTATTCTTAACATCTGTGTTCCTAACATCTGTGTTCCTAACATCTGTGTTCCTAACATCTGTATTCTTAACATCTGTGTTCCTAACATCTGTGTTCCTAACATCTGTATTCTTAACATCTGTGTTCCTAACATCTGTGTTCCTAACATCTGTATTCTTAACATCTGTGCTCCTAACATCTGTGTTCCTAACATCTCTATTCCTAACATCTGTGTTCCTAACATCTGTATTCCTAACATCTGGGTTCCTAGCATCTGTGTTCCTAACATCTGTATTCTTAACATCTGTGTTCCTAACATCTGTGTTCCTAACATCTGTATTCTTAACATCTGTGCTCCTAACATCTGTGTTCCTAACATCTCTATTCCTAACATCTGGGTTCCTAGCATCTGTGTTCCTAACATCTGTATTCTTAACATCTGTGTTCCTAACATCTGTATTCTTAACATCTGCGTTCCTAACATCTGTGTCCCTAACATCTGCGTTCCTAACATCTGTGATGACATGCCATTTGTATTTTAGGGAGGTCCTCCTCTACTTGTTATGCTATGTGATCCCACAATGCCTCAGCACAGGCCTTCACTCGCAGAGTAAGTATTGTTTAATACTCTGTAGAAGACATACAGACAATAGAGTAGTGCGTTTAAATATCTTCTTAAACCCTGGCAAAAGCCGAATGTATAGGCGATGTGAATTCCCAATTGATGATGATGTGACTCTTGAACAGTTCTTATTTCAACATTTCATGATGGTAAGAAACTGATTGATACAATGGTGCAGCTAGGTAGGACTGCATCAGTGAGCCAAGATGTCAAGTCTCGAGCCAGGGTGTTAGGCCTAAGAGGAAACAACCAATACTCAAAGATAATATTTATTCAGTGCTCACTGCAGGGCTACGTACAGCAGTGCAGCAGCTTTCCAAACACTGGATGATTGGATGGGTGATTGGATGTCTGTCTGTCCACGTACTGTAATCACTGCAGTAGCAGCTTCTTTCAGTGTGAAGGTCAGGCTACAAGGCAATCAGCACTGGCGCAGGCTAGGAAGAAGGGGGCACTTGGATGTGCACACACACACACGCACACACACACACACACACGCACGCACGCACGCACGCACGCACGCACACACACACACACACACACACACACACACACACACACACACACACACACACACATATCCTACTTCAGCCAAGACAAGTCAGTCTGTCTCTTCCTCTTTGCAGGGGTGTCTTTTTCCTCTGGAGCTGACATTCAAACTGAGCAGGGCCTGTGTCCTCCGATTAAGGTCGGAGAGGATAGTTTCCCAGGTGAGAGTTCAAACTACTGAGATAAAAAACAACAATTTTAAAAAACAAATTAAAACCATCCACGTCAACAAGTATCCCTAATGTACATTATCCTACCAACAGGTTTTTATATCATGTCCCAGTTCCACATTGCTGAGCTGGCCAGAAGAGGAACAGTTCAAAAGGTGCCTGGATCAACCTCTCAACATGTTGCCTACAAAATAGGGCCAGCATTCAACTTCAGAATTAACACAAGGTAAATAGCACAGATCCAGTAAGTGGCTAGTGCTGTAGATGTAATGTATTACTATTACAAAATTATTATTCTTTATTTATTCAGGGGAAACCCATTGTGACCATGGTCTGAATCCCAAGAGTGCCCTGATCACAGCAATACAACAACCAATACAATGTCAAACAAAACGGCAATCAATACAAACACAACATTTATGAAAACCAGTTACAGTCCTCAGCTACTAGGTATTCAATGAACGCTCTAAACTGCCCGAGTAGCACCAGAACATCTAATTGTAAACAAGCTTTGTAAACAAAAAAGGGAGTAATGAATTGATCTACGGGACTTCAATGGGTACCAGCCAACCTTTTGATACAGGATGCAGTGGTGAGTATTTGTCACGTCCTGACCATAGTGCTTATGTGTTTTGCTTGTCTTAGTGTTGGTCAGGACGTGAGCTGGGTGGGCATTCCATGTTGTGTGTCTAGTTTGTCTGTTTCTGTGTTCAGCCTAATATGGTTCTCAATCAGAGGCAGCTGTCAATCGTTGTCCCTGATTGAGAATCATATATAGGTGGCTTGTTTTGTGTTGGGATTTTGTGGGTGGTTGTTTTCTGTGTCACTGTTTGTGCCACACGGGACTGTGGCGGTTAGTTCTTTTGTTGTTTTGTATCTTGTCTAGTTTTCGTCTATATTAAATCATGGAAACTTACCATCATTTACATTTACATTTAAGTCATTTAGCAGACGCTCTTATCCAGAGCGACTTACAAATTGGTGCATTCACCTAATGACATCCAGTGGAACAGCCACTTTACAATAGTGCATCTAAAACCACGCTGCACATTGGTCCTCCGATCCTTCTCGCCTCTCCTCGTCCAATGAGGAGGACAAAATAGACTGCCGTTACAGTATTAAAACTGTCACCTGTGATAAAGTGAAGGGCACTATGGTAGACAGAATCCTAACGGTTAAGAGAAGTTAGTGGCTGCGTATTGCATTTTGGGTATTGTGTCACCATAGTTAAGAACTGTCAGGAAAGTTGACTGTACAATCTGTTTCCTGTTGTTTAGGTAGAGGCAAGATCTATTTCTAAAAAATAAGCCCACTTTAAATCTTAGCTTTTTAACAAGTTTATTTTAACTAGGCAAGTCAGTTAGGAACAAACTCTATTTTTAAATGACAGCCTAGGTACAGTGGGTTAACTGCCTTGTTCAGGGGCAGAACCACAGATTTTTACCTTGTCAGCTCAGGGATTCAAACTTGCAACCTGTCAGTTACTAGTCCAACGCTCTAACCACAAGGCTACCTGCCACAGTATGTTTTTTAAACGATAAATCCTTGTCAATCCAAAAGCCCAGATATTCATAGGCAGGAACCTGATTGATGGGACAAACATTTAATTAATTAATATATAGTCCATCGGGGAAAAAAGTGTGAGAATTAGAGAAAAACATATATTTTGAG
>NW_026601308.1:0-7500 GCF_029448725.1 Salvelinus fontinalis
GGTCTTGGCTGATTTCTTTTGATTTTCCCATGATGTCAATTAAAGAGGCACTGCGTTTGAAGGTAGGCCTTGAAATACATCCACAGGTACGTCTCCAATTGACTCAAATGATGTCAATTAGCTTATCAGAAGCTTCTAAAGCCATAACATCATTTTCTGGAATTTTCCAAGCTGTTTAAAGGCACAGTCAACTTAGTGTATGTAAACTTCTGACCCACTGGAATTGTGATACAGTGAATTATAAGTGAAATAATCTGTCTGTAAACAATTGTTGGAAAAATTACTTGTGTCATGTACAAAGTAGATGTCCTAACCGACTTGCCAAAACTATAGTTTGTTAACAAGAAATGTGTGAAGTCGTTTTAATGACTCCTACCTAAGTGTATGTAAACTTCCGACTTCAACTGTAGGTAACCTGTTGGATCAGCTGTGAAAGTAAATTGGGTAACCATTCAGTAACCATCAAACACTGTAAGGTTACCTCAGGTGACAAACTCCAATGTTTTAAAACCACACACCCCCACAAATCTAGCATCTACCACATGAAACGGGTACATAAGGTTCAGACAAAGCAGTAACCAACCACAGCTGTCTATCGCTGAGGCCCCAGGGCTCTCTTCCGCTCTGCTTTAGTTTACATTCCTTCGACAGCGCTGTAAATGCCAATCTGATAGCGATAGCGTTTCCTATCAATGACATTGGATACGCTCAGCCTTAAACAAGCACAGTGATTGCTCAGCCTTTGATTATAAACCCTGAATAGTTTCAGTTTCCAGCTGGCGCGGAGGAGTATTGTTGACACACACGCACACACGCACGCACGCACGCACGCACGCACGCACGCACGCACGCACACACACACACACACACACACACACACACACACACACACACACACACAGGAGTGTGTTGCCAAAGTACCCTGATGCCTCTATCCAGTTGTTGTGACTAGCTGTGATAGATAGCAAATGCCACAGCTATTGCTCATAGAGAAGGCGTGTGTGTGAGAGAGAGATCTGATTGTATTAGTATTCACCATGCACTACATTCAGCTATAGCGGGAAGGAACTCTCTGCCCCCTCATCCACTCTGTTGGATCTCTGCTGTAGAGAGAGACAAATCACATGTTGTTTATCACAGGATTCATAAACAACAGCTGTAGGCTAACAGTGAAATGCTCACTTACGGCCCTTCTCAACAATGCAGAGAGAAATAAAATAGAGAAATAATAGAACGTAAAACACGTGATAATCAAAGTAATAATAGATACACAATGAGGAATGATGACTTGACTATATACACGGGGTACCAGTACTGAGTTGATGTGTAGTGGTACGAGGTAATTGAGGTTGAAATGTACATATAACTAGGAATAAAGTGACAGATAATAAATAGTAGCAGCAGCGTATGTGATGAGTAACAAAAAAAGTCAGTGCAGAAAGGGTCAATACAGATAGTCTGGGTAGCTGTTTAACTATTTAGCAGTCGTATGGCTTTGGGGGTAGAAGCTGTTCAGGGACATGGTTGGTTCCAGACTTGGTGCATCGATACCGCTCGCCGAGGGAGAGAGAAATGGAGGGAAATTAATCATTTTGATTCAGACACACTTGCAAACAATAGAGCTGTATTTTTGTGTAGTAGCTAGATAACTGGACTCTCTCTTTCGCCTGCAGACACACACACACACACACACACACAGTGGGTAGGAACAGTAAGCCCAGTTGACCGTCTTTAGTGGTCAGTCCAGACTGATGGATCTAGCCCTGCAGCTGTCCAGAACAGAACAGGAAGCCCTCACACCTCAGTGTGGACTATAGAGCTGTGAGGCTTAGAGACCGACTAGATGGATGCTGCCATGTTACCTGTCTGCTATCCACTTAGCAGCACTTGAGCAGTACTCCCCCTCTGTCAATACAGCGGCTAATGGGCCTCTGGGCCTGTCCGTCACTCGGATAGGGTGAGGGAGGACACACTCGCGCACACACACACATTCACACACACACATTCACACACACACATTCACACATACATAAGTGCATGCAGTGCTCTCTCTTTCTTCCACACACGTATTATGCTCGCAGTACACACACACACACACACACACACACACACACACACACACACACACACACACACACACACACACACACACACTAGGACTCACAGAATACAAACCCTTTGCCTCCACATCCGCTATTCTGAACCGCCAGTGATTCCCATAACCTCATCCTCACCAAGGAAGAGACATGATTAATATGTCATGTTGCCCAGTAGGCTTGAAATGAAGGAAGAAAGACCCTGAATGACCTGTTCAGTGCAGCGAAAACAACCCGTTCTCTTCCTACCAGAAAGCTAATGATGGAATCCAACCCAGCAGGAAATGGTTGCTGTGTCAGTGGGGTGTCAGCGGGCTGTGTGTGTGTGTGTGTGTGTCCGTACGTGCAGTGGCGTGCATACACACTCCGCCCCAGCGCCACTCATTCCAACATTTATGTCCCGACCAGAACCACAGTAGGGCGCCTCGCCGACCAAAGCTAAGTTATGGTAAAATATGGAGAGCTAATCTCTACGGCTTCCTGTAGGGGACAATCATTACCATCCACCCTCAGATTGAGTTTCTCTGTAGCCTTTTATCTGAATACGTTGGTGGAGAAGGACACTGTTGTCTTTCTACAAACCTCATTATCTGTTTCTGTAGTGATGGAAAAACACACACATGCTTACTCAGTGGTCGCCCCATACGGAGTCATTCCTGATAATGAGGTGAAAGACCTTTAATGAAGAATTCATGAGACCATGAAGACAGTTACGGGGAGATTTGCGACACACACATACTAACACACACTAACTTTAAAACACTCACACACACACTAACACACATTAACTTTCAAACACACACACGCACGCACGCACGCACACACACACACACACACACACACTACTAACTTTAAAACACACACACACTAACTTTAAAACACACACACACTAACACACACTAACTTTAAAACACACACACACTAACACACACTAACTTTAAAACACACACTTAAAGATGAACTCTCTAACTTGTGTATAATTTCTGCCAGTAGTTTTGAAAGTGATGCTCACAAGCCTAAAGTGTTTTTTGTGTACTACGTCATCCAATTATGTGCGATATGTTATGAATTTTGCAATTTGTATGATATATTACAAGTTTCATTCGTGCAATATGTTAGAAATTTATTGTGCTTAAGATCCCGGAGTGCATCTTTAATTTGACTATCTTATTTCAAGCATGTATTATATTATGGCTCAACACTATGGCCCGATAATGAAAGCTTTTGCACAAACAAACAAACACACACACACACACACACACACATAAAACACGCAGACACACACCAACCATGCTTGTATGGTACTTCGGCACAAAGGACTATGACTTTCCTGTCACCAAATGCTTGTAGCTTTAAGGTTGAGGAGGACCAATAGACAGTATATTAGAGTCATGAATAAGCAACACACTCTGACAGTGGCTGCACCTCAAATGGCACCCTGTTGCCTACAGTTGAAGTGGGAAGTTTACATACACTTACGTTGAAGACATTAAAACTGTTTTTCAACCACTCCACACATTTCTTGTTAACAAACTATAGTTTTGGCAAGTCGGTTAGGACATCTACTTTGTGCATGACACAAGTAATTTTTTCAACAATTGTTTACAGACAGATTATTTCACTTTTAATTCACTGTATCACAATTCCAGTGGGTCAGAAGTTTACATACGCTAAGTTGACTGTG
The DNA here is from genome assembly GCF_029448725.1 of Salvelinus fontinalis. Classification (NCBI taxonomy): domain Eukaryota; kingdom Metazoa; phylum Chordata; class Actinopteri; order Salmoniformes; family Salmonidae; genus Salvelinus; species Salvelinus fontinalis. The sequence goes on from NW_026601308.1 coordinate 3,781, forward strand.
CCTTTAAACAGCTTGGAAAATTCCAGAAAATGATGTCATGGCTTTAGAAGCTTCTGATAGGCTAATTGATCTCATTTGAGTCAATTGGAGATGTACCTGTGGATGTATTACCTTCAAACTCAGTGCCTCTTTGCTTGACATCATGGGAAAATCAAAAGAAATCAGCCAAGACCTCAGAAAAAAAATTGGAGAACTTCACAAATTTGGTTCATCCTTGGCAGCAATTTCCAAACACCTGAAGGTACCACGTTCATCTGTACAAACAATAGTACACAAATATATACAACATGGGACCAGGCAGCCGTCATACCGCTCAGGAAGGAGATGCGTTCTGCCTCCTGGAGATGAACGTACTTTGGTACGAAAAGTGCAAATCAATCCCAGAACAACAGCAAAGGACCTTGTGAAGATGCTGGAGGAAACAGGTACAAAAGTATCTATATCCACAGTAAAAGTCCTCTATCGACATAACCTGAAAGGCCGCTCAGCAAGGAAGAAGCCACTGCTCCAAAACCGCCATAACTACGTTTTGCAACTGCACATGGGGACAAAGATCGTACTTTTTGGAGAAATGTCCTCTGGTCTGATGAAACAAAAATAGAACTGTTTGGCCATGATGACCATCGTTATGTTTGGAGGAAAACGGGGGAAGCTTGCAAGCCGAAGAACACCATCCCAACCGTGAAGCACGGGGGTGGCAGCATCATGTTGTGGGGGTGCTTTGCTGCAGGAGGGACTGGGTGCACTTCACAAAATAGATGGCATCATGAGATAGGAAAATGTTTTGGATATATTGAAGCAACATCTCAAGACATCAGTCAGGCAGTTAAAGCTTGGTCGCAAATGGGTCTACCAAATGGACAATGACCCCAAGCATACTTCCAAAGTTGTGGCAAAATGGCTTAAGGACAACAAAGTCAAGTTATTGGAGTGGCCATCACAAAGCCCTGACCTCAATCCCATAGAACATTTGTGGGCAGAACTGAAAAAGCATGTGCTAGCAAGGAGGACTACAAACCTGACTCAGTTACACCAGCTCTGTCAGGAGGAATGGGCCAAAATTCCCCCAACTTATTGTGAGAAGCTTTTGAAAGGCTACCCGAAACGTTTGTCCCAAGTTAAACAATTTAAAGGCAATGCTACAAAATACTAATTGAGTGTATGTAAACTTCTGACCCACTGGGAATGCGATGAAAGAAATAAAAGCTGAAATAAATCATGCTCTCTACTATTATTCTGACATTTCACATTCTTAAAATAAAGTGGTGATCCTAACTGACCTAAAACAGGGAATTTTTACTTGGATTAAATGTCAGGAACTGTGAAAAACGTATTTTAAATGTATTTGGCTAAGGTTTATGTAAACTTCTGACTTCAACTGTATATAGTGCACTGCTTTTGACCAGTGATATAGTGCACTATGTAGGGGGATTTTTCTTATCTCTAAATGAATGTGCTTTCACGTCTTTCTCTATCTCTCTCTCTCTCTAATTCTCTCTTCCTCTCTCTCTCCCTCCTCTCTCTCTCTCTCTCTCTCTCTCTCTCTCTCTCTCTCTCTCTCTCCCTCTCTCTCGCTCTACATCTCTCACACACTCTCCCCATCCCTCTCTGCCAACCTGCTCTTAATTATTGAAGACCCCACTTGGATGGATGGAGAGGGTCGATGGTAGATAGGCCAACACACACACGCACGCACACACACACACACACACACATACACACACACGTACACTGTCACATGTCTTAAGCCCATCCCCTTGTTATACAGTGCTACTGTAGGTGAAGGGATGTTTGGGGTTAACACCTCAGACTCTGGAGATGCCAAATATATAGTAAGGGTCTTGTTCTGAACACTTTTCCTCTCCCCCTTCTCTCTATCTCTCACCTCTCTCTTGCTCTCTCCTCCTCCTCCCCCTCCCTCTCTCTCTCGATCTCTCTCTCTCTCATTCCTCACCCCTCCCCTCTCTCTCTCTCTCTCTCATCCCTCCCTCTCTCCCCCCTCTCTTTCTCTCTCTCATCCCTTCCCCTCTCTCTCACCCCCTTCTCTCCCCCTCTCTCTCTCTCTCTCGCTCTCTCATCCCTCCCTCTCTCTCTCCCCCCCTCTTTCTCTCTCTCATCCCTTCCTCTCTCTCCCCCCCCTTCTCTCGCTCTCTCTTTCTATCTCTCTCCCCCCACTTCTGAAAACACTCTCGTCCTCCCCAGCCACCCATAAATACTTTGCGTTGCTTTTCACGTGTACAGAGGAACACTTTCATACACATTAGACATACAAAGAGACCTGGGAGGAAAGAGATCACGTTTACTGGTTATGTCATCAGTTGTGTAACTGGGAGATGGGAGAGAAATGCATGACTTCTTCCTATCGTGGCCAACTTTTAAATTCAACATTTAGATGCTCGACTATTTTATGCGAGGAGTGAGTTCCTATTTCTCGCTCTGTTTCGCGTTTGTTCTTTCTCTCTCGCTGACTAGGAACGTTCATTGTTGTATGTTTGTCTATCAAATAAACATTTGATTGTGTTCAAGTATTTTACTGGGCTGTGTTGCTTTGGGGATACTTTATTTTCGGGTGAAAAACAAAGTCAGGACTGACAACAACAGAAATGCAAAAAGAGCAGAGAAAAGGAGGACAGCAACACAGTGTGCGTCAAACACTGAGAATGGACCAATCACAACTGGGTATGATTTGTGAAAAGTGCTGAAATCAATAGTGGCCTTGAACCGCCCTGGAGAAGTTGACATGATTGTTGTTGTGGTTGTTGTTGGGGTTTTGTTTTGGTTGTTGTGGTTGTTGTTGTTTTGGTTGTTGTCATTGTTAGGATTTTGTTTTGGTTGTTGTGGTTGTTGTTGTTTTGGTTGTTGTCATTGTTAGGATTTTGTTTTGGTTGTTGTGGTTGTTGTCATTGTTAGGATTTTGTTTTGGTTGTTGTTGTTTTGGTTGTTGTCATTGTTAGGATTTTGTTTTGGTTGTTGTGGTTGTTGTTGTTTTGGTTGTTGTCATTGTTAGGATTTTGTTTTGGTTGTTGTGGTTGTTGTTGTTGTTTTGGTTGTTGTCATTGTTAGGATTTTGTTTTGGTTGTTGTGGTTGTTGTTTTGGTTGTTGTCATTGTTAGGATTTTGTTTTGGTTGTTGTGGTTGTTGTTGTTTTGGTTGTTGTCATTGTTAGGATTTTGTTTTGGTTGTTGTGGTTGTTGTTGTTTTGGTTGTTGTCATTGTTAGGATTTTGTTTTGGTTGTTGTGGTTGTTGTTGTTGTTCTTGTGGTTTTTGCTGATGTTGTTGTGGTTTTGGTTGTGGTTGTTTGAGAGTGTGGAACATGGTCGAGGGACAAGCGGTTGATAACAAATAAAGCAGACCATCAGTAGCTTACACACACACGCATGTACAAACACACACATACACACACACTCTCACACACATGCATTTGGCCTCCCTAGACACTAATAGAATGCATGGTCTGTCAACAGCATCTGCTCTCTCCTTGTGGGAACTATGATTGACACGTATACACAGACAGCCCTTACGCACACACACACACACACACACACACACACACACACACACACACACACACACACACACACACACACACACACACACACACACACACACACACACACACAGGTACAGATAACCATATCTGTGTGTGAGTGTGTCTGTGCACGTGTGTGTGCCAACCCCCACCTGTCTCTCCCTCACACTCCAGCTATCCTTATCTCCCA
>NW_026601308.1:12500-60016 GCF_029448725.1 Salvelinus fontinalis
TGGAGAGGAGAGGGGATGGTAGTACTGCAGGTATTTGAGGTAGTACAGACTCTGTGTTGGTCTCTGTAGGCTGAGGTGAGACAGAGTGGCTTTATCTGGAAGTGGACTGACCTTACAAACTAAGTCTATGACTGGGCAGCAGAGAGCTGACTAGAGCAGGGCTTCTTAAACTATGGGTCGGGACCCAAAGTGGGACCTGGGCATGTGAGAGGTGGGGTCGTGAGTTATGAGAATACATCTATAATCACACACTTTTTCTTCTTAATTTGGGTCGAGTGTAGGCTAAAGTTAGCCTAGTATAGATTAAATAAATGCAGGACACTGGGCCATTGTACTGCAGAGAGCTGAGGAGAGAATGGACTAGCATGAGCCCCAGTACTTCCACCACTGTCTCATCTCCCACTGTGAGACAGGCTTAGTCTGCGTCCCAAATGGCACCCTATTCCCTATTTAGTGCACTACTTTTGACCAGGGACCATAGGTATTTAGTCCAAAGTAGTGCACTATATAGGGAGTAGGGTGCCATTTGAGATGCAGTTTATCTGCTTCTTGTGCTAGTGATTTGATGGGTGTCCTTGCGTCCCCGTGTGCTCCTGTTCCCTCCAGTGCTTGTGTCCCTGTACAGGGGAGGGTAGAGTCGTTCTCCTCCCCCTCTCCTAACCTTCGCTGACACAATTAGGTTGACACTTGTTCAGTTCTGCGAGCAGGCCGTCTCTCTCTTTTATTTTCTCTCTCTCTCTCTTTCATTCTCTCTCCCTCTTTTTCTCTCTCTCTTTCTCTCACCATGTCCCTCCAAACATCCCTCCCCTCTTCCCTTTATCCCCGTCTTCTTTCTTTTTATGTGGTTGTTTGTTTGGTTACATAAACAGATATCAGACAGTACAAGGTAACAGTGACCGTCACCACCATTCAGACAGCATTCAGACAGACAGATCTCTAAATGAGGTGAACTGAGAGGCTTAAAGCCACTGCGGAGGAGGAGGAGGAGGAGGAAGAGGAGTGGTCATGCTAACATGATAGTATTTACATTATCGTGAGGAAGTAATGAACGCTCTCAATCTAATGAGCTCTTCCAGCCCTCATCATAACCGACTAATTAACACAGCCATGCCGCCACTCAGCACATCACTTCTAATCAATACAAAATCCCTCCCTCCTCCTTTCTCTCCTCCTTCAACTAACCTTGGCCTCCTATCTCTCTACCTCTTCCCCTCTCTCTCTGTGTGAGCCGGAGCCATCAACGGTCTGCAGTGACAGCCTATGGCTTTGTTCACTGATGTGAATGAATGGACTACCACAAATAGACATGAGCACACACACACACACACACGCACACGCACACGCACACGCACACACACACAGTTAGAAAAGTAAAGTGCATCTAAACATACGTGCACACATTGATAAATATACGCCGACTCTCCCTTCACACTCGTCTCAGTGAGTGAGTGAGTGAGTGAGTGAGTGAGTGAGTGAGTGAGTGAGTGAGTGAGTGAGTGAGTGAGTGAGTGAGTGAGTGAGTGAGTGAGTGAGTGAGTGAGTGTGTGTGTGTGTGTGTGTGTGTGTCTGTTAGTGATGCGCGGGTCAGCTGTTTGTTGACCCGCACCCACCAGCAATTGCTAATAACCCGTCTGCAACCGCCCGACTATGTGTGATAAATAGCAGGCCTGCACCCAACCCTAACCCGAAAATATACAATATGTACTGAACACTTTAGTCCTTTCTGCCTCAGTGGATCGCCGTTAACTTTTTCTGCCCAAGTTCCCAATAACATTTGACTATCGGCGTATATTTGGCACACGTACAGTTAGGCCCTAAAGCTTAGGTTTACGCCCTAATGCCTGATCAAAATCATGAAAGAAAAACCTCAATGTATCATATAGATATGAATTGCACAAGAATTATCAGATATTTATGGATGTTTTTGATGGATCGTTTTCTCTTTGTCCAACCCGCCCACCACCCACCCGCCCTTCATCCACACAATATTTCATGAACCTAAACCCACCCTTCATCCACACAATATTTCATGACCCTAAACCCACCCTTCATCCACACAATATTTCATGAACCTAAACCCACCCTTCATCCACACAATATTTCATGACCCTAAACCCGCCCTTCCTCCACACAATATTTCATGAAACTAAACCCGCCCTTCATCCACACAATATTTCTGACCCTAAACCCACCCTTCATCCACACAATATTTCATGACCCTAAACCCGCCCTTCCTCCACACAATATTTCATGACCCTAAACCCGCCCTTCATCCACACAATATTTCATGACCCTAAACCCGCCCTTCATCCACACAATATTTCATGACCCTAAACCCGCCCTTCATCGACACAATATTTCATGACCCTAAACCCGCCCTTCATCCACACAATATTTCATGACCCTAAACCCGCCCTTCATCCACAAAGTATTTCATGAACCTAAACCCGCCCTTCATCCACACAATATTTCATGACCCTAAACCCGCCCGCCCCGCGGACACAGGTGTAGGATGTTAGTTTGATCACCCTGTTGCAGGAGAAAATTAAAACTTTACAAATAATTCTAAAACTTGTAGTGTGTTTGAGGTTTAAAAAGGTTAAAAATTGTTAATTTTGAATTTTCAGGCTTGATTTTCCCGTACGAAAAATATATCGACCCCTACAAAAATGTCCATTAATTATAATCGACATAATAATTCACATTTCCTGTATCTGCAGCATTATTTTCCTGCTGTAGCAAACTGGCTGAAATTAAGATCCTACATCTGTATAATCGCGGGGACTGTGGGTTATGAGTCAACCCACGCATCACGTGTGTGTGTGTGTGTGTGTGTGTGTGTGTGTGTGTGTGTGTGTGTGTGTGTGTGTGTGTGTGTGTGTGTGTGTGTGTGTGTGTGTGTGTGTGTGTGTGTGTGTGTGTGTGTGTGTGTGTGTGTGTGTGTGTGTGTGTGTGTGTGTGTGTGTGTGTGTGTGTGTGTGTGTGTGTGCCAGTGTGTGTCCAGTACCTATCTTTGGACTGCATGTTGTTGTTCACCTCTGTGATAGGCAGGTAACCTAAAAGCACTCTCTCTATAAGAGAGTCTACCCAGGGGGAGGAAGAGTAGGAGAGCAATCGCCTTAGTGCACTCACTCACTCACTCTCACAGATGATTGGAAGTGTTGGATTGAGGTGCACTGGGCGAGAGGAAAGGGCTTTGTTGACAGGTCCAGATGGAGTGACACAGCAAAGTGTAGAAGATAGTGTATTAAAGCTAGAAGACAGTGCATTAAAGCTAGAAGATAGTGTATTAAAGCTAGACGACAGTGTATTAAAGCTAGACGACAGTGTATTAAAGCTAGAAGACAGTGTATTAAAGCTAGAAGACAGTGTAGTAAAGCTAGAAGACAGTGTAGTACAACTAGAAGACAGTATATTAAAGCTAGACGACAGTGTAGTACAGCTAGAAGACAGTGTAGTACAACTAGAAGACAGTGTATTAAAGCTAGACGACAGTGTAGTACAGCTAGAAGACAGTGTATTAAAGCTAGAAGACAGTGTAGTAAAGCTAGAAGACAGTGTAGTACAGCTAGAAGACATTGTATTAAAGCTAGACGACAGTGTATTAAAGCTAGACGACAGTGTATTAAAGCTAGACGACAGTTTATTAAAGCCAGACGACAGTGTAGTACAGCTAGAAGACAGTGTATTAAAGCTAGAAGACAGTGTAGTACAGCTAGAAGACAGTGTATTAAAGCTAGAAGACAGTGTAGTACAACTAGAAGACAGTGTATTAAAGCTAGAAGACAGTGTATTAAAGCTAGAAGACAGTGTATTAAAGCTAGACGACAGTGTATTAAAGCTAGAAGACAGTGTAGTAAAGCTAGAAGACAGTGTAGTACAACTAGAAGACAGTGTATTAAAGCTAGAAGACAGTGTATTAAAGCTAGAAGACAGTGTATTAAAGCTAGAAGACCGTGTATTAAAGCTAGAAGACAGTGTAGTACAGCTAGAAGACAGTGTAGTACAGCTAGAAGACGGTGTAGTACAGCTAGAAGACGGTGTAGAACAGCTAGAAGACGGTGTAGTACAGCTAGAAGACGGTGTAGTACAGCTAGAAGACAGTGTAGTACAGCTAGACGACAGTGTATTAAAGCTAGAAGACAGTGTAGTAAAGCTAGAAGACAGTGTAGTACAACTAGAAGACAGTGTATTAAAGCTAGAAGACAGTGTATTAAAGCTAGAAGACAGTGTATTAAAGCTAGAAGACAGTGTAGTACAGCTAGAAGACAGTGTAGTACAGCTAGAAGACAGTGTAGTACAGCTTGAAGACGGTGTATTAAAGCTAGAAGATGGTGTAGTACAGCTAGAAGACAGTGTAGTATAGCTATAAGACAGTGTATTAAAAATAGAAGACAGTGTAGTAAAGCTAGAAGACAGTGTAGTAAAGCTAGAAGACAGTGTAGTATAGCTAGAAGACGGTGTAGTACAGCTAGAAGACAGTGTATTAAAGCTAGAAGACAGTGTAGTACAGCTAGAAGACAGTGTATTAAAGCTAGAAGACAGTGTATTAAAGCTAGAAGACAGTGTATTAAAGCTAGACGACAGTGTATTAAAGCTAGAAGACAGTGTTGTAAAGCTAGAAGACAGTGTAGTACAACTAGAAGACAGTGTATTAAAGCTAGAAGACAGTGTATTAAAGCTAGAAGACAGTGTATTAAAGCTAGAAGACAGTGTATTAAAGCTAGAAGACAGTGTAGTAAAGCTAGAAGACAGTGTAGTAAAGCTAGAAGACGGTGTAGTAAAGCTAGAAGACAGTGTAGTAAAGCTAGAAGACAGTGTAGTACAGCTAGAAGACAGTGTAGTACAGCTAGAAGACAGTGTAGTACAGCTTGAAGACGGTGTATTAAAGCTAGAAGATGGTGTAGTACAGCTAGAAGACAGTGTAGTATAGCTATAAGACAGTGTAGTAAAGCTAGAAGACAGTGTAGTAAAGCTAGAAGACGGTGTAGTACAGCTAGAAGACGGTGTAGTACAGCTAGAAGACAGTGTATTAAAGCTAGAAGACAGTGTAGTACAGCTAGAAGACAGTGTAGTACAGCTTGAAGACGGTGTATTAAAGCTAGAAGACGGTGTATTAAAGCTAGAAGACATTGTATTAAAGCTAGAAGACAGTGTAGTACAACTAGAAGACAGTGTATTACAGCTAGAAGACGGTATAGTACAGCTAGAAGACGGTATAGTACAGCTAGAAGACGGTGTCGTACAGCTAGAAGACGGTGTAGTAAAGCTAGAAGACAGTGTAGCAAAGCTAGAAGACAGTGTAGTAAAGCTAGAAGACAGTGTAGCAAAGCTAGAAGACGGTGTAGTACAGCTAGAAGACAGTGTAGTACAGCTAGAAGACAGTGTAGTACAGCTTGAAGACGGTGTATTAAAGCTAGAAGACGGTGTAGTACAGCTAGAAGACAGTGTAGTACAGCTAGACGACAGTGTATTAAAGCTAGAAGACAGTGTAGTAAAGCTAGAAGACAGTGTAGTACAACTAGAAGACAGTGTATTAAAGCTAGAAGACAGTGTATTAAAGCTAGAAGACAGTGTATTAAAGCTAGAAGACAGTGTAGTACAGCTAGAAGACGGTGTAGTAAAGCTAGAAGACAGTGTAGTACAGCTAGAAGACAGTGTATTAAAGCTAGAAGACAGTGTAGTACAGCTAGAAGACAGTGTATTAAAGCTATAAGACAGTGTAGTAAAGCTAGAAGACAGTGTAGTAAAGCTAGAAGACAGTGTAGTAAAGCTAGAAGACAGTGTAGTACAGCTTGAAGACGGTGTATTAAAGCTAGAAGACGGTGTATTAAAGCTAGAAGACATTGTATTAAAGCTAGAAGACAGTGTAGTACAACTAGAAGACCGTGTATTACAGCTAGAAGACGGTATAGTACAGCTAGAAGACGGTGTCGTACAGCTAGAAGACAGTGTAGTAAAGCTAGAAGACAGTGTAGCAAAGCTAGAAGACAGTGTAGCAAAGCTAGAAGACAGTGTAGTAAAGCTAGAAGACAGTGTAGCAAAGCTAGAAGACAGTGTAGCAAAGCTAGAAGACAGTGTAGCAAAGCTAGAAGACAGTGTAGTAAAGCTAGAAGACAGTATAGCAAAGCTAGAAGACAGTGTATTAAAGCTAGAAGACGGTGTATTAAAGCTAGAAGACAGTGTAGCAAAGCTAAAAGACAGTGTAGCAAAGCTAAAAGACTAGCTAAAATTCCAGAACTAAAACGAAATGCCCATATTACATTCACACAATCTTATACATTTATGATGCGTGCACACACACACACACACAAGCACACACACACACACACACACACACACACACACACACACACACACACACACACACACACACACACACACACACACACACACACACACACACACACACACATTTATAGAACTGTGAATAATGAATGGTTTGCCTTATCATTTTAGGAAGACCTTAGCTGTGTTCGAATATCCATACTAACATACTGTATACTACATACTTAATGAGTATATACTACATACCATGTACTATTAGTTCACTTTAGTACTGTATAGTGTAAATGAACCGTATGGTTTCAGTTGAGCTTACTAGCGATTCGCCTGTCTACCGGAAGTTGATGCTGTTGCTATGCAACCTCTTGCTAGCTAGTTAGCGTAACAAATTACTAGGTAGACATTTTACGACTTCGGGTGTGTTCTTAAATTCAATATGGAGTGCCAGAGTGCGCTCGTAAATTCAGAGCGTTGTCAGATTGTCCATTTGTAAATTCGCTCTCGGTGCGCACACTGGACACTTGGGCTGAGGAGTAGGGTTGATTTGAGCATTCTGACCTTACAACGGCTGTCGAGCACCCAAGCTAACGTTGGATAGCTTGCTAGCTACTTCCAGACACAAATGAGACCACTTTGACCATTTTACTCGCCCTAGCAGAGCTGGTTGGGCAGTTTTCATGTTATCCAGAGCGTTGGTGACTGTTTACGCTTTTTTGCCGGCGTTTACTGACATCGGCCATATTCAACGGGTGTTGAGTGCTCGTAAATTCGTCATTCTGTACTCTGGTACACTCAGACAATAGCCAGAGCGAATTTACGAAAGCACCCGAATGTCCATTGAGAACGCACACCGACTATACTATACCATTTAGCTGAGCTAAGAATGATGGGAATAATCAAGTCAATAGACGTTGGGTAGTTAGACAGCCTATAGTTAATATACTGGCAAGTTTGATGTAAAAGTAGCCAACTAACTTTAGGTAGCATACTAATACATACTGCTGTAATGATATGCTGTGTGGTTCGTAAATACAGCGTAGCTAACAAATTGTCAGCCAACATAACGTGTAAGGTAACTTATTTGAAAAGTCATTACTTTGTTACATTGCTCAACATTTTCTTAACATTTGTCATAATTAGTTAAATCAATGAATTTGTATCCGCTCTCGTTGTACTTCGGCAGCATATTTTCCGCATATCTGATCTGTTTATGTAAGCTGATCTGTTTATGTCATCTGATCTGTTTATGTAAGCTGATCTGTTTATGTCATCTGATCTGTTTATGTAAGCTGATCTGTTTATGTCATCTGATCTGTTTATGTAAGCTGATCTGTTTATGTCATCTGATCTGTTTATGTCATCTGATCTGTTTATGTCATCTGATCTGTTTATGTAAGCTGATCTGTTTATGTCATCTGATCTGTTTATGTCATGTGATCTGTTTATGTCATGTGATCTGTTTATGTCATCTGATCTGTTTATGTAAGCTGATCTGTTTATGTAAGCTGATCTGTTTATGTCATCTGATCTGTTTATGTCATCTGATCTGTTTATGTCAGCTGATCTGTTTATGTAAGCTGATCTGTTTATGTCATCTGATCTGTTTATGTCATCTGATCTGTTTATGTCATCTGATCTGTTTATGTCATGTGATCTGTTTATGTCATCTGATCTGTTTATGTCATGTGATCTGTTTATGTCATCTGATCTGTTTATGTCATGTGATCTGTTTATGTCATCTGATCTGTTTATGTCATGTGATCTGTTTATGTCATCTGATCTGTTTATGTCATCTGATCTGTTTGTCATCTGATCTGTTTATGTCATGTGATCTGTTTATGTCATGTGATCTGTTTATGTCATCTGATCTGTTTATGTAAGCTGATCTGTTTATGTCATCTGATCTGTTTATGTCATCTGATCTGTTTATGTAAGCTGATCTGTTTATGTAAGCTGATCTGTTTATGTCATCTGATCTGTTTATGTCATCTGATCTGTTTATGTCATCTGATCTGTTTATGTCATCTGATCTGTTTATGTCATCTGATCTGTTTATGTCATCTGATCTGTTTATGTCATCTGATCTGTTTATGTAAGCTGATCTGTTTATGTCATCTGATCTGTTTATGTCATCTGATCTGTTTATGTCATGTGATCTGTTTATGTCATGTGATCTGTTTATGTCATGTGATCTGTTTATGTCATGTGATCTGTTTGTCATCTGATCTGTTTATGTCATGTGATCTGTTTATGTCATGTGATCTGTTTATGTCATGTGATCTGTTTATGTCATGTGATCTGTTTATGTCATGTGATCTGTTTATGTCATCTGATCTGTTTATGTCATGTGATCTGTTTATGTCATGTGATCTGTTTATGTCATGTGATCTGTTTATGTCATCTGATCTGTTTATGTAAGCTGATCTGTTTATGTCATCTGATCTGTTTATGTAAGCTGATCTGTTTATGTCATCTGATCTGTTTATGTCATCTGATCTGTTTATGTCATCTGATCTGTTTATGTCATCTGATCTGTTTATGTCATCTGATCTGTTTATGTAAGCTGATCTGTTTATGTAAGCTGATCTGTTTATGTAAGCTGATCTGTTTATGTCATCTGATCTGTTTATGTCATGTGATCTGTTTATGTCATCTGATCTGTTTATGTCATGTGATCTGTTTATGTCATCTGATCTGTTTATGTCATGTGATCTGTTTATGTCATCTGATCTGTTTATGTCATGTGATCTGTTTATGTCATCTGATCTGTTTATGTCATCTGATCTGTTTATGTCATCTGATCTGTTTATGTCATGTGATCTGTTTATGTCATCTGATCTGTTTATGTAAGCTGATCTGTTTATGTAAGCTGATCTGTTTATGTCATCTGATCTGTTTATGTCATCTGATCTGTTTATGTCATCTGATCTGTTTATGTCATCTGATCTGTTTATGTCATCTGATCTGTTTATGTCATCTGATCTGTTTATGTCATCTGATCTGTGTATGTAATCTGATCTGTTTAACCCTGATCAACCACATGATCAAGAGAAAGGCTTTCTCTACTTCTGTGTTGGTCTAGTTCTATCAGTGATGTTCCACCAATGAAGAGCCGCTAATACAGATTACTGTTTGATTACTAGCAGTAATCTGACTCCCGACAACACTCCCGACTCCTGACAACACTCAGTGCATTGGCAACACTGTTGAGCCATAGTGCATTATAACAGAGAGCGAGACAGCCGCTCTAAGAAAGCAGTTTTTTCCAAAGTGGTTGATTGAATATGCATCTACTGTTGCACACAAGAAAATGTTATGTTGACGGATAGTTCGTTTTTCTTAAGACTTAAGTGAATCATGTTTTTCAAGTGGTTGTCCGTGTGTGTTTGTGTGGCTTAGTGCGCTGATAAATAGATGCTCATCTTTTTCTCATGTTGGTGGACTGGACAGTTCAATACACAGCATGATATTGATTGTGTTACTATTCAAACACATCTCATCTTTACTGCTTGAGGGCAGCAGCATCTCATACATACTGTAAAACTTTGCCATTTAATTTAAAAGTTTTACGGTAGGAGGTCATTTTTTTACCCTAGCTCACAGAGAGAGGGAGAGCGTTAGAGCGAGAGAGCGCAAGAGAGGGGAAAGAGCGAGAGAGAGAGAGAGCGAGAGAGAGCAAGAGAGCTAGCGAGCAGCATTTTGTGTCTAATTGCTTCTTCGGACTGTGGAAATGGCCCTTTGTAAGCATGTACTGCATCACACATTCTCTCTCTCTCTGTGGTGTTATGAATCTCACAGGTCCCCTGAACCACTCACACATACACCACAGGTCCCCTGAACCACTCACACATACACCACAGGTCCCCTGAACCATTCACACATACACCACAGGTCACCTGAACCACTCACACATACACCACAGGTCCCCTGAACCACTCACACATACACCACAGGTCCCCTGAACCACTCACACATACACCACAGGTCCCCTGAACCATTCACACATACACCACAGGTCACCTGAACCACTCACACATACACCACAGGTCCCCTGAACCACTCACACATACACCACAGGTCCCCTGAACCATTCACACATACACCACAGGTCACCTGAACCACTCACACATACACCACAGGTCCCCTGAACCATTCACACATACACCACAGGTCACCTGAACCACTCACACATACACCACAGGTCCCCTGAACCACTCACACATACACCACAGGTCCCCTGAACCATTCACACATACACCACAGGTCACCTGAACCACTCACACATACACCACAGGTCCCCTGAACCATTCACACATACACCACAGGTCACCTGAACCACTCACACATACACCACAGGTCCCCTGAACCACTCACACATACACCACAGGTCCCCTGAACCACTCACACATACACCACAGGTCCCCTGAACCACTCACACATACACCACAGGTCCCCTGAACCACTCACACATACACCACAGGTCCCCTGAACCACTTCTGCAATAATTAATGGATTATTAACAACAGCTGCTGTCCATTAGTAACCGTAGCAGACCAGTCGATTCCCCCGTGACCGCCATGATTCCCTTCTGAGGGAGCCTATAGCTCTCTCTCTCTCTCTCACAAACAGACACACACACTGTGTTACTGTGTGGATGATAATGTGTCCAACTCATGTTTATGTATTTGTAGGGATGTTGTGTGTATGATGATGAGTTATGTCTAGATGAGTTGTATTTCCCAAAATAATAGTCCTCTCGGATCCTTATGGGATAAGATATAATATTACTGGAAATGACTGGTAAAGTGTGTGACCGTGAGTCGAGGTTCGTTAATGTGTTGGTGACAAAGATTGAAATGGGGTGTCTGGACTATAGAAATAAAATAACTAGAACTTTTACCATTGACTTATATTTCTGTGGTTGAAACATTAGCAGGTGTTTGGCACTAGTGTGTTACAGTAGCTACATTACAACGACCATAGTACAGTACAAACAGACCTTAGACCAGGCTACTGTTCTGCCTACTGCCTCATTACAACGACCATAACACAGTACAAACAGACCTGAGACCAGGCTACTGTTCTGCCTACTGCCTCATTACAACGACCATAACACAGTACAAACAGACCTGAGACCAGGCTACTGTTCTGCCTACTGCCTCATTACAACGACCATAACACAGTACAAACAGACCTTAGAACAGGCTACTGCCACATTACAACATTACTGTAGCAGCCTAGTGCCTCATTACAACATTACTGTAGCAGCTTAGTGCCTCATTACAACATTACTGTTGCAGTCTAGTGCCTCATTACAACATTACTGTAGCAGACTAGTGCCTCATTACAACATTACTGTAGCAGTCTAGTGCCTCATTACAACATTACTGTTGCAGACTAGTGCCTCATTATAACATTACTGTAGCAGCCTAGTGCCTCATTATAACATTACTGTAGCAGCCTAGTGCCTCATTATAACATTACTGTAGCAGCCTAGTCCCTCATTATAACATTACTGTAGCAGACTAGTGCCTCATTACACCATTACTGTTGCCGACTAGTGCCTCATTATAACATTACTGTTGCAGTCTAGTGCCTCATTACAACATTACTGTAGCAGTCTAGTGCCTCATTATAACATTACTGTAGCAGTCTAGTGCCTCATTATAACATTACTGTAGCAGCCTAGTGCCTCATTACAGCATTACTGTAACAGCCTAGTGCCTCATTACAGCATTACTGTAGCAGCCTAGTGCCTCATTACAACATTACTGTTGCAGTCTAGTGCCTCATTATAACATTACTGTAGCAGACTAGTGCCTCATTACAGCATTACTGTAACAGCCTAGTGCCTCATTACATCATTACTGTAGCAGCCTAGTGCCTCATTACAACATTACTGTTGCAGTCTAGTGCCTCATTATAACATTACTGTAGCAGACTAGTGCCTCATTACAGCATTACTGTAAGCCTAGTGCCTCATTACAGCATTACTGTAGCAGCCTAGTGCCTCATTACAACATTACTGTTGCAGTCTAGTGCCTCATTACAACATTACTGTAGCAGACTAGTGCCTCATTATACCATTACTGTTGCAGTCTAGTGCCTCATTATAACATTACTGTAGCAGACTAGTGCCTCATTACAGCATTACTGTAACAGCCTAGTGCCTCATTACAACATTACTGTTGCAGTCTAGTGCCTCATTATAACATTACTGTTGCAGACTAGTGCCTCATTACAGCATTACTGTAACAGCCTAGTGCCTCATTACAGCATTACTGTAGCGGCCTAGTGCCTCATTACAACATTACTGTTGCAGTCTAGTGCCTCATTACAACATTACTGTAGCAGACTAGTGCCTCATTATAACAGTACTGTAGCAGACTAGTGCCTCATTACAGCATTACTGTAGCAGCCTAGTGCCTCATTACATCATTACTGTAGCGGCCTAGTGCCTCATTACAACATTACTGTTGCAGTCTAGTGCCTCATTACAACATTACTGTAGCAGACTAGTGCCTCATTATAACAGTACTGTAGCAGCCTAGTGCCTCATTACAACATTACTGTTGCAGTCTAGTGCCTCATTACAACAGTACTGTAGCAGACTAGTGCCTCATTACAGCATTACTGTAGCAGCCTAGTGCCTCATTACAACATTACTGTTGCAGTCTAGTGCCTCATTACAACATTACTGTAGCAGACTAGTGCCTCATTACAGCATTACTGTAGCAGCCTAGTGCCTCATTACAACATTACTGTTGCAGTCTAGTGCCTCATTACAACATTACTGTTGCAGTCTAGTGCCTCATTACAACATTACTGTAGCAGTCTCAGGAAACAGTTATTATGCATGGTTGTTATGAGGATTACCATCTTAATCTGATGGCTGAATGCAGGATCCCGCTAACAATCTAAACAGCTGTATTCAAATGCATAGTGATGAGGCCTTCCTCCATTCCCTTTCATCAGTACAAGTGCGTACTATTTTATCATGTTGTCCTAAACTGGAACCATATTTCTGTCATTCAGCATGCTAATTTAATCCCTCTTTTCTCCCCCCTCCCTTTCTCTCTCTCTTCTCCCTCTTCTCCCTCCCCCCCTCTCTCCCTCTATCTAGGTAAACTAGGGGTGTTCCTCCAGGAGAACAACACCATAGACACGGGGGAGGTGGACGTGGGGCGCAGGGCCGTTCAGGAAGTCCCACCAGGGATCTTCTGGCGCTCCCAGCTCTACATTGACCAGCCTCAGTTCCTCAAGTTCAACATCTCAGTGCAGAGGGATGCGTTGGTGGGGGTCTACGGCAGGAAGGGCCTGCCCCCCTCACATACACAGGTAGGAAGGGATCCAATGTCCCTCCCCTCCAATGAGCTTTGAGAGGGAGGTAACACATTGAGGAATCAAGCATGGGAGGCATCAAGGATTTGAAGGCTAGTTAAGTTTTCAGACAGGGCCAATGTATCATCTTTAACAATGGCAGACATATTCCTCAAGGGCACGGCAGAGACACTCCATGCAGCCTCTAAATGAAGCACACACACACACACACACACATACATACACGTACAGACACACACACACACACACACACACACACACACACACACATACACGTACAGACACACACACGCACACGTACACACACACACACGTACAGACTCACACACACACACACACACACACTCCAAATGAAGCGGCTAAAGCCTAATAGAGGTAATTGGCAACAAAGTTCTTCACAAGGCTGCGCGTCGATAGCCCAGAGTGGAGCGAGAGCGTTAGCAGGCGCCGTGGCATTATTTGCTCTGTGTGGTAATCAATATGTTTCTTTAAGACGTTGGAGAGGACATAATGAGGGGATATTGACGGACATGTTGGATGAAAGCTGAGGAACAGGCAGGGAATTAAGTAGTGGTAATTTTTCAGGTTTGGTCTCTGTGGATGGTGTGTGTGTCCGTGTCAGGAATGAATATTTTTCTCTTTTTGGGGAGAAAAGTATTCTTTCCATGAATGACTCATTAGCAGAGATGGGGAAAATGTTAATAGAATCAATGTTTATGGCCACTGTGAGATATAAAACATTTATGGCCAGAAATGAAAGGGAAGATGTTCCAAGTCATTCGAGGCCAAACGTTAGTTCAACGTTAGTGTTGAAGGACTAGAAACAGATGAAATGGAGTGTGTGTGTGTGTGTGTGTGTGTGCGTGTGTGTGTGCGTGTGCGTGTGCGTGTGCGTGTGCGTGTGCGTGTGCGTGTGTGTGTGTGTGTGTGTGTTGTCCAGTATGACTTTGTGGAGCTGCTGGATGGCAGTCGGCTGATCACCAAGGAGAAGCGCGGGCTGGTGGAGGTGGAGGGCGTGTCTAGGCGGGCGCGCTCGGTGAGCGTGCACGAAGCGGGCTTCATCCAGTACCTGGACTCTGGCATCTGGCACATGGCCTTCTACAACGACGGGAAGAACTCAGAACAGGTCTCCTACAACACCATCGTCATAGGTCAGTATGTGTGTGTGTGTCTCCAGGGTGCGTAAGCTCTGCGTAATGTGTGGCCTCTCAGTAAGTGGCTGGAGAGTTTAGGCCCTACATCAAAGCACAGCACACGCTCCTTAGTGGCCTGTTCTCTCTCCCTCATTCTCTCTATCTATTTCTCTCTCTCTCTCTTTCTCCCTCTCTCTCTCTCCCTCTCTCTATCTCTCTCTCCCTCTTTCTTTCTCTCTTTCTTTCTCTCTCTCTCTTGCTCTCTCTCTCGATCTCTCTCATTTTCTCGGTCTCTCTCTTTCTCTCTCCCTCTCTCTTCCTCTCTCTCCCGCTCTCTCTCCCTCCCTCCCTCTCTTCCCACCTTCCAAAGAACAGGGTATAAGTTTGACTGGCTTAATCAAAACACTACTCTCTTGCCATCTCTATTATAATGGAAATTAAAAGGAATTGTTTGTCCATGCATTGCACGAACGCTATAAAGGTTGGACATGCCCCTGCAATAAGCACCAGAGATGGCGAAAGGTTGTGGGAGGGTTGTGTGGGCGTTGTGGGAAACATTTGACCTGACTTAATATCTTGTGTATTGCATTTCCACATCTCTCTGTTGTTCTGGAAACGTCTGAAACTCTACCTCTTTAAAGAGTACCTTAAATAACCCCACAGCACAGCATCAACAGATCACACACACACACACACACACACACACACACACACACACACACACACACACACACACACACACACACACACACACACACACACACACACACACACACACACACACACACACACACACACACACACACACACACACACACACCAGCTTTCAACCTTTAGCCTGAACCTTTTAGCTATATTGAGAAGTCCTGTTTGACAGTACATGGATCTAGCGTGTTGGCTTGATATTTACTGAAACACGCTTTGACATGCCTGGTACAACTTCCGAGAAATCATTTCAATACCTTAATTCCCTCTTCTAACTTGGTTCATGTACCCAGAAGAGAGACAGGGAGGAGGAGGGAGGGCTGAAAAGCATGGTCATTTTGGCCCAATGATGTAGAAGACAGAATGATTGGGGGAAGAGCGTGAAAGAGAGAGAGACAGGAAGAGACGGTAAAAGGCTGATAATATTGGCCTGATAATGTGGAGGAGAGAGGGATAGAAAGAGATATAGAGAGAGATAGAAGGAGAGAGATGGTAAAAGGCTGGTAATATTGGCCTGATAATGTGGAGGAGAGAGGGATAGAAAGAGATATAGAGAGAGGTAGAAGGAGAGAGATGGTAAAAGGCTGATAATATTGGCCTGATAATGTGGAGGAGAGAGGGATAGAAAGAGATTTAGAGAGAGATAGAAGGAGAAAGATGGTAAAAGGCTGATAATATTCTGTCCGTCTTGTAGCTACAGAGGAGTGCTGGGAGTGTGAGCTGGATGATTGGTGGTAACAAGGTGTTGATTGGTGGGCTACGGCAAGCAAAGAGACCCAGTTTGTCTCAATCAGGCATATGGGGGTGGTGGTGATTAGAGCATAGAGGCAGGGAGAGGGTGTGTGTGCGTACTTGTGTGGTACTTTGGTCTGCCTGGCTAATTATCAGTCTTCTATTTCAGGATATGGGCATCGTTCGCATTGCCTATGTCGCTACTCTCTCCGTCTTCTTCTTTCTGTGGCTGTATGCATATCTCTAACTCACACAAACACTCACTAACACTCTCCTCCTCTCTCTCTTTCTCTCTCTCTTCAGAGTCCGTTATGGAGTGTCCCCACAATTGCCATGGCAACGGCGACTGTCTGTCTGGAACGTGTCATTGCTTCCCAGGGTTCCTTGGGCCTGATTGCTCAAGAGGTAAGACGCACACATACACACACACATCGTTTGAGAGGAGTAAACCCACTATCTCCTCCCGTAATTGGCTGTAGATTGTCCCGGCGAGTACATACAGAAGCCTTGGAGGCATTGATTCAAGGCACACAGACGCACGCACACACACCATCTCTCACGCTCTCTCTCTCTCTCTCTCTCTCTCTCTCTCTCTCTCTCTCTCTCTCTCTCTCTCTCTCTCTCTCTCTCTCTCTCTCTCTCTCTCTCTCTCTCACTCACTCACTCACTCACTCACTCACTCACTCACTCACTCACTCACTCACTCACTCACTCACTCACTCACTCACTCACTCACTCACTCACTCACTCACTCACTCACTCACTCACTCACTCACTCACTCACTCACACACATTGATTCAGTCAGTCAGTACCTCCGTGTCTCTGCCTACTACTACCTCCATCAAGGAGGCTCTCTCCATCTCCCCTTTCGTCATTACACAACACTGTGTGCTTGACTGGAGCTCAAACAAAGAGAAAGGTCATTAGAAAGTATAGTGTCCCTCCATCCATCACTATTCATCAGCTCTCTGCTTATATTCCCTCAGAATGATACTGAAGAGCTGCTGAAGTGACTTCTGTGTCGCTTTGTGTCTCGCTATATATATCTTATTAACCTGGTGACACCCTGTATATATCTCTATTAACCTGGTGACACCCTGTATATATCTCTATTAACCTGGTGACACCCTGTATATATCTCTATTAACCTGGTGATACCCTGTATATATCTCTATTAACCTGGTGACACCCTGTATATATCTCTATTAACCTGGTGACACCCTGTATATATCTCTATTAACCTGGTGATACCCTGTATATATCTCTATTAACCTGGTGACACCCTGTATATATCTCTATTAACCTGGTGATACCCTGCATATATCTCTATTAACCTGGTGATACCCTGTATATATCTCTATTAACCTGGTGACACCCTGTATATATCTCTATTAACCTGGTGATACCCTGTATATATCTTATTAACCTGGTGATACCCTGTATATATCTCTATTAACCTGGTGACACCCTGTATATATCTCTATTAACCTGGTGACACCCTGTATATATCTCTATTAACCTGGTGACACCCTGTATATATCTCTATTAACCTGGTGATACCCTGTATATATCTCTATTAACCTGGTGATACCCTGTATATATCTCTATTAACCTGGTGATACCATGTATATATCTCTATTAACCTGGTGACACCCTGTATATATCTCTATTAACCTGGTGATACCCTGTATATATCTCTATTAACCTGGTGACACCCTGCATATATCTCTATTAACCTGGTGATACCCTGTATATATCTCTATTAACCTGGTGATACCCTGTATATATCTCTATTAACCTGGTGACACCCTGTATATATCTCTATTAACCTGGTGACACCCTGTATATATCTCTATTAACCTGGTGACACCCTGTATATATCTCTATTAACCTGGTGACACCCTGTATATATCTCTATTAACCTGGTGATACCCTGTATATATCTCTATTAACCTGGTGATACCCTGTATATATCTTATTAACCTGGTGACACCCTGTATATATCTCTATTAACCTGGTGATACCCTGTATATATCTCTATTAACCTGGTGACCTCATGTATATGCAATATTTTACTCCAACAAAATTCATATACAATATTGCAAAAACGTTTAAATGGAACATATATCTCATGAGCGATGTTGCCATGCATGTGTGAGTGTGCACACGGTATTATGCGTATGCTTGTGTGTGTATTTATGCACATACACACGCTGTATACGCTAACATCCATCTGTCCCTCTGTGTCCCGTTGCAGCTTCGTGCCCCGTGCTGTGCAGTGGTAACGGCCAGTACTCCAGGGGTCGCTGCCTGTGCTTCAGTGGCTGGAAGGGGACAGAGTGTGACGTGCCCAGCAACCAGTGTATAGACATCCACTGTGGGGGACACGGCATCTGTATCATGGGCATCTGTGCCTGCAACACCAGATACAAGGGAGACAACTGTGAAGAAGGTAAGAGATCAGTCCATCCATCGATCAATCAATCATCCAACCAACCAATCAATCAACTAAGTTGTATTTGTATCAACAGTTGTCACAAAGTGCTTTACAATAATCTAGCCTATCTGCATCTAGTGTAGAGATAGGATGGAAGCCCATAGATGGACAGTAAAGTATTGTATCATACCTACAGAATATCTCAAACACATCAACAGTGATTGGGAGATGGGAGAAAGGAAGGATTTCAGAAGTATTGGCTGCTGTCACTGTGTAGCACCCACCAAGCCTAGATAGGCCAGATCAGAAGTATTGGCTGCTGTCACTCTGTAGAGCCGCGATGCATAGACAGGGCACATGATAGGCTAGATCATCTTAGCCAGATGTAGATCATAGATTCTCATTGTTTTTCCTGTTAGAGGGATCTTTTGATCTGCCCTGCCCTTTTCCCCCTCTCCTCGGTGTGTGTTTGTGTGTGTTCAAACACATCCTCTTCCCCTCTTCCTTCCTTGTCAGCCAGTCAGTGTGTGATTGCTCAGCATTCACCATCATAATCGTTACCGCCAGCCAATAGTTCAGTATTACAGAAACAATTGCTACTCTCTACTTCACAGAGAAAAGAATTACATCACTGTCCCCATTGATGCGTAGCTTGAGACACACACACACACACTGACTCGCTCTCACACATGCACCACACACACACACACACACACACACACACACACACACACACACACACACACACACACACACACACACACAAACACACACACACACACACACACACACACACACACACACACACACACACACACACACACACACACACACACACACACACACACACACACACACTGACAGAGAATGGAGAATATTAGATTAGCTAAATTATCCTGGCATGTACCTGCTACGCTAGACTACAAAACAACCCACCAGAAGGCTAGCTCTGTCTGTACATTAGATCCAATTATTGCACTTCCCTATGGGACAAAATCTCATCTTCACTGCTCAATAAAATTGATTTCTGCCAACCTCCTCCTACTGACACGCACACGCACCACAATCCGACGCTAATGCAATTAGTTTGCAGTGAATGTTATTGTGAGGTCTGTGACCCAGTCAGTAGTCATTGGACAGATTAAGACCCATCATCACTAAGACAGCAGAGGGAAGTTACTGCAGCTCAACAAGCATTAGCCCCAGGCAACTTGCTGGGCATCAACAGACAAGTCAAATTGTATTTGGCACATGCGCATTATACAACAGGTGAGGATCTGGGGACCCATGCCAAATCTTTTCAGTCTCCTGAGGGGGAAAACGTGTTGTCGTGTCCTCTTCACGACTGTCTTGGTGTGTTTGGACCATGATAGTTTGTTGGTGATGTGGACACCAAGGAACTTGAAACTCTCAACCCGCTCCACTACAGTCCCGTCGATGTTAATGGGGGCCTGTTCAGCCCTCATTTTCCTGTAGTCCACGATCAGCCCTTTGTCTTGCTCACATTGAGGGAGAGGTCGTTGTTCTGGCACCACACTGCCAGGTCTCTGACCTCCTCCCTATAGGCTGTCTCATCGTTGTCGGTGATCAGGCCTACCACTGTTGTGTCGTCAGCAAACCTAATGATGGTGTTGGAGTTGGGCTTGGCCATGCAGTCATGGGTGAACAGGGACTACAGGAGGGAACTAAGCACGCACCCTTGAGGGGCCTTAGTGTTGAGGATCAACGTGGCAGATGTGTTGTTGTTTACCCTTACCACCTGGGGACGGCCCGTCAGGAGTCCAGGATCCATTTGCAGAGTGAGGTGTTTAGTCCCAGGGTCCTTAGTTTAGTGATGAGCTTTGTGGGCATTATGGTGTTGAACGCTGAGCTGTAGACACTCACAAACACAGAGATAGTATACACACACACCGACACACACACAAACACAATTCCACAGTTCCACAGTGAGTGTTTGTGTACTGTATGTTTACATTTGCTCTGTGCAACAATCCAAAGTGACAGCAGTTGGTTGGGAATTGATTGCGACAAATCAACCTCTCTCTCCTTCCCCTCCTCCCTCCAGTGGACTGCCTGGACCCTGGCTGTTCAGTCCATGGTGTGTGTATCCACGGGGAGTGCCACTGTAGCCCGGGCTGGGGGGGCACCAACTGTGAGACCCTCAAGACCATGTGCCCCGACCAGTGCTCCGGCCACGGCACCTACCAGAGCGAAAGCGGCACCTGCACCTGCGACACCAACTGGACCGGCCCCGACTGCTCCGTCGGTACGTTGTTGGTGTGAGCACGTTGTTTGAACGTTGGTAAAGGTTGTTAGTTGTTAGCATGCAAGCCTTCACGCAGAAGTACTACATTTTTGGTATGTTGTTAGCACATTAGCATGCTAGCCTCAAATTAACTCAGCTGTATTACATTTGGTATGTTGTAAGCACATTAGCATGCTAGCCTTATTAACTCAACAGTACTACATTTGGTACGTTGTTAGCACATTAGCATGTTAGCCTCTCATTAACTCAGCAGTACTACATTTGGTACCTTTTTAGCACATTAGCATGCGAGCCTCTCGTTAACTCAGGGGTACGACATTTGTTAGCTACTACTCATTCACTACGTGGAGATAGCTGGATATCTAGTAAATATGTCATTCACATTCACAGAGCTTCTCTCACACAGTTGTGCCATGGCCTTCCCAGCTATATCCTTTCACCGTATCACTCTCTCTCTTTCATTCTGTATCTCTCTCTTTTCACTGCTGCTTTGTTGACTAATGCTGTTATGAAGGCCACAGTGTGATTTTTATATTAACTGGACTTAGAGAAGAGAGAGCACATCGATCTGATCCATTTTTCATTTGAGAGAAGGCTGTGTTTATCTGGCTCTAACACACTGGCTCAGCCAGCAAAGAGAAGGAAGGATGGAGGGAGAGCAAAGGCTGTGGGTTTGTTAATTACACTGAGTTTCAATTAAATAAGGCAGTACTGATAATTACTAGAAAACAGAGAGGGAGGGATGGAGAGAAAGAGAGAGACTGAACGAAAGAGACCCAGGGGTTTGACATTTCTAACACTTAAAAAAAAAATGATTATCAGGAGGAAGTGGAAATTTTTGTTCCTTTTTAGACCTATACATGCGTTGTGTAAGACCGTATGATCTGTGAACCGTACATGATACAGACAACATCTTGGTGTCATTATACTCCTTATAGCGGAGATTCTGATATGGTAAATATAAAAAATATAAATATTTATATCTCAAAAGTACCCTTTTTTATCTTGTTCATTTCAAGATGTATTGTTTGGAACAATATACTCTACAAGTATATACATTTTTCAGAGTGGGCAGAGTGATTTTCCCCCAAAAAATATAAGATAGCAATGTTAAAAGCATGTCAAACATCCTTCCTCCCAATGAAATTTCTGCGTGAGAATTGTCCGAAAAAAACGGAGATAACCTAAATATTTTTGGGTCTGTCCGGGCGTGGAATCGCCCTGGGGAGAGAAAGTGAGATAATGACTTAGACAGATGGAATAAAGTAAAGACAGAGGAATAGAAGAGAGGAGAAGCATGGGTGTTAAACAGAAACATATTTCCTCTTCTGTCTTTATTATTGTCTTGTCTGAGACAGTTTGGTCTGGACCGCCTGGGACCACGGTGACCTTCAGACAGATGTGACCAGAGCCTCAGTCTGGTCACCCCTCCAGGCCGCTCTCTCCCTCCCTCCCTCCTCCCTGCTTCACACAGCGCCCGCCACGTCTCATACACACACACACACACACACCGCCCCGGCGACACGGCGATGACAGTGACGAACAGCGCCACTTCCTGACACACAACACACTCCCTCTCACACACGCTCACACACAGCGGTAATGGCAGCTCGCCACAGGCAGCGGCGGCCCACACTGAGCGAAGCCCCTCCAGGGGGCTGATGGAACTTTAGAGACGGAGAAAGACTGAGCGGTCGGGGGTCTTGTGTTCTTACCTGGAATGACTCAGAGATTAACAGCTCGATCTTCCAGCCACTGACTGATAGCTAGTCTAAGAGAACTCCGCTCAATCAATGTCTTCTATCTAGCCACTGACTTCAACCGGAATTGCTTCTCTTAGCCACTGTCTGATATCAATGGTCCTACGGTTGATTATTTGTCCCTGCCTGCAAAGAGTCCAAGAAGTGGCAACATTTTAGTTGCTGTTACTCCTACACCCATGCTATAGCACTGTAGGTAGTCAACATTGTATGAGGATTTTCTTCCAGTATTACTACAGTAATCAAATCAAATGTATTTATATAGCCCTTCTTACATCAGCTGATATCTCAAAGTGCTGTACAGAAACCCAGCCTAAAACTCCAAACAGCAAGCAATGCAGGTGTAGATGCACGGTGGCTAGGAAAAACTCCCTTGAAAGGCCAGAACCTAGGAAGAAACCTAGAGAGGAACCAGGCAATGAAGGGTGGCCAGTCCTCTTCTGGCTGTGCCGGGTGGAGATTATAACAGAACAGTGATCTGTCCTGTTCTGAACTCGCTGACACAGGTCTCATCCCTTGTACTGGGTTGTGTGTTTCTACAGGACAGTATTTCAGTAAGAGGTAGTATGCAGTAGTTATCCAGGGTGGGTCTGTCTGAGTATAGTCTTCACCCTGCCAGGCATCTGCTGCCTGCAACCCTGACTGTCTGTCTGCACGTACAGACCTGCCAAGACAGACACAAGACTACAAAATGAGACTGTGGTTCAGTTGGGAGGGCATGGCGCTTGCAACGCCAGGCTTGTGGGTTCGATTCCCCCGGGGGACCAGTACGAAAATGGGTGCACTCACTTCTGTGAGTCGTCCTGTATAAGAGTGTCTGCTAAATGACAAAAAATGTCATGTTGAGTGTCTGTCTTATATTTTGTGCAAACAACAATTCGTTCAAACACCGCTCCCCTCAGTTTATATTTAAAAGTCGTGTCAACAAAGGCGTTCCTGTCTTCTTCATGTAACTGCAACAAAAAGGCTCAGAATGGAAAACAAGTGTCACTTTCACTCAGAGCTAAAAGTGATTGGTGTAACTTTAACGCACACTCCTGGTTCAAATGGTCTAAACTCTGAAGAACAGAAAAGAGACAAAAACAGCTGATAGCATTCCATCAGTCGGTAGTCTGTACCAAACAAGCCCAGATTGTTTGCAGGCGTCCATCTATGGGCCCCACTGCAGCAGGCTTGATTTATCTGTGGTTGATTGGTTTGGTCGTTCTGGTTCAGGCACAGTGGGAATCCTTGTGTCTGGCTGGATGGCTGGCTAACAGTGTCTACCCATCCACGACCCTTATCCTATTCTTACCCTGTCTGAGGTAAAGTTCAATATGTCTACTCTCATAGCCTGGACTGTCCATACTCAATGATCACACTTCTGCCCACACTGCCCCCTCCCCCCCCAGCCCCCCTCGCACGCATGCACACACACACCCCATATCACCAACACCAACACCAACACCTCAGACCCACCACAGGACCACGCACCCCCACCACCGTGCCCCACCCAGGAACCTTCAAAACCTCCCAGACTCTTCATGCTACGCCGTGTCAGCCACGGGGGACAGACGTGTCAGGGTAGCAAGGTGTTGTTTGAGAAATACCAGGCTGACAACCATATCCACCCGACCCCGACCCCACCCGCTGCCAGACCAAAACACAATAGTGGAAGCATTGTGCCAACGGAGACCCTGCCTGGCTACAGTTGAAACAGAGATAGATGAAACCTTATGTCTGTTTTGTTTGTTAGGAATTAATGTGTTTCAACAACCACTTCTAGGTCTCAAAGCGGGTGACGTCACTTTGCACAGTGGACGCTACTAGCACACCCAGATAACTAGCTAGCGAATCCACAGCATTACACACTGACACTAACATTTCCTTCTTTGTGTGTGTGTGTGTGTGTGTGTGTGTGTGTGTGTTTGTTTGTGTGTGTGTGTGTTGTGTGTGTGTGTGTGTGTGTGTGTGTGTGTGTGTGTGTGTGTGTGTGTGTGTGTGTGTGTGTGTGTGTGTGTGTGTGTGTGTGTGTGTGTGTGTGTGTGTGTGTGTGTGTACAGAGGTGTGTGTGGTGGACTGCGGCTCCCACGGCGTGTGTTTCGGGGGCAGCTGTCGTTGTGAGGAGGGCTGGACGGGTACGGTCTGTGACCAGAAGTCCTGCCACCCTATGTGCACTAAGAACGGAGTCTGCAAGGAGGGCAAGTGTGAGTGCAACCAGGGCTGGACCGGAGAGCACTGCAACATCGGTAGGTCTACTGAAGGATACGCACGCCAACAGTGGCCATACACATACACGTGAATACATCATATGGGTCGACAATTTAAGACATCGTTACAAAGAAACACACACGTTTTCTCTCACACACACACCAATCACACACACTCCTCTACCTCTGAAGCTGTCTGTCCATCCATGATTCCCCCAGCTCTCACACCACGGAGGACTCCAACCTGCGTGTCTATATGGCTTTGAACAGCCAGCTGAAGTAGCATCTGATCCCAGTCTCTTCTTTCCTCTCTAACCTCTCCATCCATTTCTTTACAAGGGCCTGGCTAACTCCCTCCCACTCTGCAGCCTGCTCTTTGTAGTCACTCACGTGACCTGTGTTAAGAAGGCCTGCAGAGTCCCCATGGGCCGCTGCTGACCTTTAACCTCTATCAAAACACTGACATGTACTGTAGTTAAGGCAGTGTGG
The DNA here is from genome assembly GCF_029448725.1 of Salvelinus fontinalis. NCBI lineage: Eukaryota > Metazoa > Chordata > Actinopteri > Salmoniformes > Salmonidae > Salvelinus > Salvelinus fontinalis. The sequence goes on from NW_026601308.1 coordinate 37,839, forward strand.
ATAAGATAGACTGTGTGTGTCCTGTTCCAAGCTCTCCGTCTTAACAAGAGGGTACAGAGCAGGGTTGTAAATGCCTGGCACGTTGCTGTTTAGCTTTTAAGCCGGGTGTGAAACAAGCACTGAAACAGGCCAAAGCCTCCTCTATACAATGCAGAGATACGAGCCCGAAAGAGAACTGAGAAATCATGTTTGGTTAACCTCTCTAGGGTATGTGGGACGGTAGCGTCCCACCTCTTCAACAGCCAGTGAAACTGCAGGGCACCAAATTCATAACAACAGAAATCCCATAATCCCATAATTCCTCAAACATACATGTATTTTACACCATTTTAAAGATGCACTTGTTGTAAATCCAGCCACATTGTCCGATTTCAAAAAGGCTTTACGACGAAAGCAAAACAAACGATTATGTTAGGTGAGTGCCTATTCACAAAGTAACACAGCCATTTTTCCAGCAAAAGAGAGGAGTCACAAAAAGCAGAATGTAGATAAAATGAATCACTACCCTTTGATGATCTTCATCAGATGACAGTCATAGGACTTCATGTTACACAATGCATGTATGTTTTGTTCGGTATAGTTCATATTTATATACAAAAATCTGAGTTTACATTGGCGCGTTACGTTCAGTAGTTCCAAAACATCCCGTGATTTTGCAGAGAGCCACATCAATTTACAGAAATACTAATTATAAATGTTGATAAATACAAGTGTTATGCATGTCATTTTAGATGCACTTCTCCTTAATGCAACCGCTGTGTCAGATTTTTAAAAAAGCTTTACGGAAAAAGCAAACCATGCAATAATCTGAGGTCGGCGCTCAGAGCCCAATCAAGACAAAAATATATCCGCCATATTGTGCAGTCAACAGAAGTCAGAAATAACATTATAAACATTCACTTACCTTTGATGATCTTCATCAGAATGCACTCCCAGGAATCCCAGTTCCACAATAAATGTTTGTTTTGTTCGATAATGTCCATAATTTATGTCCAAATTCCACCTTGTTGTTCTAGCGTTCAGTACACTTTGCAAACTCATGACGTGCGGGCAAGTCCAGCGGACGAAAAGTTAAAAAAGTTATATTACAGTCCGTAAAAACATGACAAACGAAGTATTGAATCAATCTTTAGGATGTTTTTAACATAATTCTTCAATAATGTTCGAACCGGAGAATTCCTTTGTCTTCAGAAGTGCGATGGAAAAGAGATCACTCTCACATGAACGCGCATTGTCAGCGCATTTACAGCTCATGATAGACCTTACTCAATCCCCTCGCATTCGGCCCCACTTCACAGTAGAAGCATCAGACAAGGTTCTAAAGACTGTTGACATCTAGTGGAAGCCTTAGGACGTGCAACATTACCAATATCCCACTGTATCTTCAATAGGAGCTGAGTTGAAAATCGACCAACCTCAGATTTCCCACTTCCTGGTTGGATTTTTTCTCAGGTTTTTGCCTGCCATATGAGTTATGTTATACTCACAGACATCATTCAAACAGTTTTAGAAACTTTAGAGTGTTTTCTATCCAAATCTACTAATACTATGCATATTCAATGGCTAAGTAGCAGGCCGTTTACTCTGGGCATGCTTTTCATCCGGACGTGAAAATACTGCCCCCTACCCCAAAGAAGTTAATTGTTTCCCTCTCAACCCCTACATCACTAAACGGCCTTAATTGTTATCAAGCAAGTCTTATTTTGTCGGCTGATTCGCTGATATTAAGTCGATTGCGGAGCAGAATGCATGTTCTCTCCTCACACACACGCACACAGAACTCATGTTCTGTTCTGCCTCGATCTCTGGCCGTCTTTATTAGGATCTGGTCTATTATTCAAACAAATAATCAGATGAATTAGCCCGAGTTAGAGTTTAACATGGTGTCCCCCACTCATTTAGCAGCCGAGTTAGTGTTTAACATGGTGTCCCCCACTCATTTAGCGGCCGAGTTAGAGTTTAACATGGTGTCCCCCACTCATTTAGCGGTCGAGTTAGAGTTTAACATGGTGTCCCCCACTCATTTAGCGGTCGAGTTAGAGTTTAACATGGTGTCCCCCACTCATTTAGCGGTCGAGTTAGAGTTTAACATGGTGTCCCCTACTCATTTAGCGGTCGAGTTAGAGTTTAACATGGTGTCCCCCACTCATTTAGCGGTCGAGTTAGAGTTTAGCATGGTGTCCCCCACTCATTTAGCGGTCGAGTTAGAGTTTAGCATGGTGTCCCCCACTCATTTAGCGGTCGAGTTAGAGTTTAACATGGTGTCCCCCACTCATTTAGCGGTCGAGTTAGAGTTTAGCATGGTGTCCCCCACTCATTTAGCGGTCGAGTTAGAGTTTAGCATGGTGTCCCCCACTCATTTAGCGATCGAGTTAGAGTTTAGCATGGTGTCCCCCACTCATTTAGCGGTCGAGTTAGAGTTTAACATGGTGTCCCCCACTCATTTAGCGGTCGAGTTAGAGTTTAGCATGGTGTCCCCCACTCATTTAGCGGTCGAGTTAGAGTTTAACATGGTGTCCCCCACTCATTTAGCGGTCGAGTTAGAGTTTAACATGGTGTCCCCCACTCATTTAGCGGTCGAGTTAGAGTTTAGCATGGTGTCCCCCACTCATTTAGCGGTCGAGTTAGAGTTTAACATGGTGTCCCCCACTCATTTAGCGGTCGAGTTTAACATGGTGTCCCCCACTCATTTAGCGGTCGAGTTAGAGTTTAGCATGGTGTCCCCCACTCATTTAGCGGTCGAGTTAGAGTTTAACATGGTGTCCCCCACTCATTTAGCGGTCGGCTTAGCGTTAAGGTGCCCGCATACTAGGTTGGGTTTGCTCCTAGCAGAACTCAGCAATATTAATGTTTGTCCCTCTTGAGACGCCGTAGCAACAACATACCCAGTAAGACTTCCTCAAAATACTCCTAATTAATGTAAGATGAATCAAGACATGTGTAATACATTATGACGGTTTTGCAGAGGAGGTACAAAAGTCACACAATTTGACATCTAAGACGTTTGGTGCATTATTTCTCAAGTGAACAAATTTGCATTAAAACTTTGACAACAAACATTTAATTGAAGAATCCCACCCGTACTTCCCACTCCTACTAGGAGTAGTACTGTTGACCAATCACCGACGAAGAGGCGTAGACTTCGGCTACCGAACTTCGACTTGCCTCTCAAGCAAAAATGTTGTGTGCGCAGACAGCCGGGGGGAAAAAACCCTGCCGAACACCAAAACGAACAAAAAGTCATCATTTTGTCATAATATATGCGCAAACTGTTTTGACTGGGAAGCATGCGACAGGCTTTATGCATGATGTCCCCCAGCTGTGTGTTTTCAGGTTTCATGACACTCTCTGCACACACACATAAAACCGCGAGCACACACACTGACTCACTCTACTCATCATCGTGGAGTTCATTTCTTCTTTGTCAATAATGTGTGTCTGATTATCTCTGGCTGGCCCTATGGAGGGAGCACCGGCCGCTGCCTAATTCCCCTGAAAATAACACCTTTTGGCTCATTATTAGTCTTCAGACACTTTTTCTTAGCCTTCAAACACCAAAATACAAAGGCAGGATGCTCCTTGAAGTCATTCACAAGGAGTCCTAGTCTGAAACTGAAACCCTGCAGGGGTTGACTGGGACGTGAGTCAGTTAGGAAGAGTTTGGGGCTCTGTCCGAAATGGCACACTATTCTCTATACAGTGCACTACTTTTGACCAAAAGTAGTGCACTGTATAGGGAATAGTGTGCCATTTCAGATGCACCCATGGTATCACGGTAGCACGTAACGAACGGTACACTTAAAAGTTCCACCTCTCTGTCCTTGAGATGTTCTCTCCTGTTTCAGAGTAGCGTGTCAGAGGTGGTGAGGGCCACCATGCATCATTTGTGTCTGCTGAAGATAACGTTTTTTGTTGTTGTTGGGATTAGAAATTAGCAGTCAACCAGATAGAACAGCAGAACATTAGTGTGGGACAGATCCCACTGCTGCCACCAAGTGTCAATCACCCAGCTAAGACTTCTGTGTGTTTGTTCGACCCCGCTCTGACCCCGGACAGTATCACCGCATTGCCTTGTACACATTCACAGTACAACCCACCCCCCACATACCATGTGTTCTTATCCAATCGCTTCTACAAACACTCAAACAAAGAGTGTATAGTGTAATTCTCTCAATGGAAGAATGGATCTGAGTCAACACTGGTTTGTATTACTATACCCTCACGCTGTCTCGACAGAACACCAGTTAGACAGTGTATTATATGCAGTGGAACTGCAGTATAACATCAAGACTTATTGAGAGTTAGGAGGCAGTGACGTTTACCTACTCCTTCCTTCATGACTTTTCTACTACAGACATCCCCTCCCTTCCCCCATAGCAAATGTTGAATGAGAGAGGAGAAGAGCACAGTAGTTATTAATTCGTCTTCTGAATAATCGTGAATCGTGAATAACGATGAGTGAGAAAGTTCCAGAGGGTCAAAGTTCATACCCCCAAGACATGCTAACCGCCCTCGGTATTGGTAACGGTGAGAGGTTAGCATGTCTCGAGGGTATGATCTTTTGACCTTCTGGAACTTTCTCACTCATCGTTATTGACGATCGCATGCCTCATGATATATTCCACATTGATGTAGAAGTGTTTAGAAACAGGTTGTATTCTTATTTACAATCAAAGTGACTCCAAAATGACACAATATGTTATTTACCATTCATTTCTATTGGGCACAAAATAATCGGAAACACAACCAAAGCGAACTGCAAATGCATCCAACAAGTTTGTAGAGTCACAAGACTGATGTGATCATTGCGTGCTAGGGGTGTCAATATTTTTTACCTCTACCTTTTTGAGAGAAAAAATATTACTTGTTCAACTAAATATTTTTCTCTGAGCAATTGTATTAGTATAAAACGATCTTCCAGTTTTTTTTAGAACACAATATAGCTCACTATTTGACAGATTTATTTTATACAGTCATTATTAGCCATATTTATCGAGGGTGTCAATAATTTCAGACCCCACTCTATCTCTTTCTCTCTCTGTCGTTGTCTGACACAAGGTGACTTGGTGCATCTCCATTTTGAGTGGCTTTAAGGAAGTAGTCCACTGCTCAATACTACTCTGCTTATTGCTTTTCCATACAAAACACAGTGATGATAGGTTGAGTAAATTGTCACTGTGTTGTGTGTGTGATTGAGATGGTAAAATAGTGTCCTTGATTTTACTCGAATGTTCCCGCTTGCAAAATGGAGCAATTTAATAGACGTCTCTGAGACGTGGAAGTATCCTTGTTTAAAAGAAAACAACTTAAATTGGCTGAAATCATTTGTGTTACCTTGGAAGTAAATGATGTCAAGTTTATGTAAGCGTTTGCTAAGGATTTTGCAGCAACAAACCGATAACAATGTCTTCCCTTGACGATTTGAGTTACAGTAAACAGACTGAATCATCTATGTGTTTGTGTAGCAATCACGTCCAATAACCAAGATCTCATATGATCTTTTTTTTTTTATCAGCGTTCCAAAATACTCTTCTGCGGAGGATAGAAACGTACATTTGTATGGACTTGCACAATGCTCCTCGTTCCTTCTGCACACATAAGGTTTTGTTAAGAGAGCCACAGGTTCTTCTTCTTCTGCTTCTTTTTATTATGGCTTCTGAATACCTCATAAGTAGGGTTGTTTCCTTTAGTCACACTGAAGACATGTCCCAAATCGCTCCTATAGGTCATGGTCAAAAGTAGTGCACTGTGTAGGGAATAGGGTGCATTAGGGACGGAGACTGGTTTTAATGTAATGTATGGAATATTGTTAAAATATTGTTGCGTGTGCATGTGTGTATGCGTGGGTGTGTGTGTGTGTTCTATTAGTAGAGAACCAGGAAACTGCAGACTTACTGGCCCAAGGTTTCTCCAGCAGTCCAGCTCCAGAACCCCATCCCAGGCTCCCTGTTCTCCCCCTCTGCCCTTCCTCTCCTGGGGCTGGACTGGTGGTCAGTCATCCCTCCCTCACATCTCTCCATCGCCCAGAATAGCACTGCAGAGCCAGCAATATCTCACCCAGCACCACCACATGTGCCTTCACACAGACACACATACTGTACACACATTCATGCACACACACGCACACTCGCTCTCCTTCAAACACACAAACTCTCCCTCCCTCACACACACACGCACACGCACACACACACACACACACACACGCACACACACTCCACCCAGCTGCAATCTGTCTGTGTGTCTGGTTCTGTTTCTCCCCAGATGTCTGTTTGCCTCCAGGTCAGAGTAACGCCTGATGGTTCTCCATTATCATCAGGCTGATGCTCGCTAGACAACACACACACACACACACACACACACACACACAAATACACTCCTCTCTCGCTCGCAACAAAAACAAACCATCTAGTAGTGATATTTTCACTGAAATGAGAGACCAAAATGATTGGTCTCGGTGTCCCTCTCAAGCTTCAGTTTCAGCTACTAGCTACTGTAGCATTCTTTGTAGTGATTTGTCTTCTAAAACTCGACTGTCTGGCCGGAAGAAAAAAACGGTCCATGGTTAGCGTTTCATAAAACACACAAAAACACAGCTATTTGTAAACTCAATTGTGTAGTTAAAACAGTCCAACTATATTCACAAAAGGCCAAATTATTTCCTTAACTGTGTTCAATAGTTAATTAATCCTGCTACACTCGAGGCTCTACTTGGGAACTAGGAAGCCCATAATCCCCCTCTCAGTACTGCTGAATGGCTGTTCTGTGTTACCACTGATCTGGCTTCTCTCTTAACGGGCTGGTAGCTCCGTCAGTGTAGCCACATGTCACACACTACCGTTATTATACATACATCACTGTGTGTGTGTGTGTGTGTGTGTGTGTGCGTGCGTGTGTGTGCGTCTACTATAGACTAGGGAATGAGTGAGGCTCAATGGGTTCTGGAGCACTTTGGGCTATAGCATGATTCAAGTCTAAGAGGAGCCGTCCCTGTTTTTACGGTAGGCTCTCCTGGAGCTGATGGGGTTGTTAAAGGCCCCCAGTGCAGTAAACGTTAATTAAGATCATGGAAATCAATGGATACATGCCGGTAGCCTCTACCCCCCCCCCCCCCTCTCTCACTCTCCCCATCCCTCTCCCCCCTCTCTCTTCCCCTCTCTCTCATTCTACCCCTCTGCTCTCTCTCTCTCCATCCCACCTCATCTCTGTACCCTCCATCTCATCCCCCTCTCCTCCCTCCATCTCTCCATCTTTACCTCTGGGTGGGGATTGAATGGGTCTGGACGTTGTGATATATAATTGTTTCCAGATTAATGTCACTTTAATCAGCAGCAGCTGAGAATTGGCCCGACAAATAATGAAGCATTGATGTCTATAAGGGGCTGATTTAATTATGCAGCTTGACCCATAGACCCGCACACAATCACACACACAGACACACACACACAGACACACACACACACACACAGACACACACACACACACACACAGACACACACACACACAGACACACACACACACAGACACACACACACACACACACACACACACACACACACACACACACACACACACACACACACACACACACACACACACACACACACACACACACACACACACACAGATACATACATACTGTACATACACAAACAGATGGTCACAGAAACACACACACAGTCCTCCCTGTCCCCATGTGGGTGGAATATGATGGAAGTAAATGAGAAATCTTTAGTGCAATTAGCTGGTAAATTGCTGCCCCTTTGCTCAGGGTTCAGGGATGATTGCTGCTGTTTTCTTAACCCTGACGTTTCATTAGGAACCCTGACGCTCCATTAGTTCTGTTAAGGGATCCTGTTCCACTCTGGGAAAAGGAGGACGGCCAATCTAGCTGCCACCTGAGCCAGTGTGTGTATGTGTGAGCTGGTGTGAAGTTACAGCAAGCGACATCTGAGATTGTGTAAGAAATTTAGGGACTGGGTGTTGGCGATATAAGACAACAGATTGACACACACACACATGTGTATGTATATGAAAAACATTTATACATACAACATTCATACGTTGATACGTCACAACAACCTAAGTGTCTGATAAAGCATGTCATCCTCTGTCTGTTTAATCTCCCGCTCTCCCGCTCCCCCACCCCCCATCACAACACCTAGAGGAATCCTAGAGGTTTACATGTGAGGATGGTCACGGCCACACACACTCTGTGTCACATGGGATATCCATCACATTCAAACACACGTGTTGTGTGTGTGCGAGTGTGTGTGCGTGCGAGTGTGTCAGGGTGCCTGTGCTCGTAAGTACACTACTAACACTCTGGTAAATAGTCTGCCATGTTTTTTTCTCCTCTCCTTAACCGCTCGCTCTCCTCTATTTCTCTCTCTCCTTTTTTTCTTTTTTCAAGCTCACAATCCGGATATTAGAGTCAAAGGTACTGTGGTCCCTCTTTCTTCTGCCCCTCACCCCACCCCCCCACCCCCCCACCCATCGTGCTGTGTGGTACATGTGACCGGCCATAGCTTCTCAGTAACCCTCTACTCTCTCTCCATCTTTTCATCTCTGATTCATTGATTCAGTGATTCAGTCTTCTATTGTTGTCACTGTGACTATTTGTTTCTCATGTTTTCATGTCTTGGTACTGTGGGGGAAATCCAATATCATTTCCTCTCTTGGAGCATGGGAGGATGTTCAGTAACTACCAGGCATGGTAGAACTGAACTGGGGCGGGTTTTAACCCACATAACCCACCAACCACTGCTCTCGAACGCCCCCGCGTTGGGCACCGGGCGAGGCCACAAACGTTCCAGCGGCCCGATAGAATAACATTGAAATAACGTCATCTAAGCTCCAGTAGCTGACTAGGCATTTTTTTCTTAAAACGGGGGTGTGATCCCTGATGCTTTGCCTCAATGCTTTTTGTATACGTGTCAGTCTTTTCTTTTGTTTGTTTTTTTTGCTTTCCCCGAATTGACAATGAAGAATGGCACCTTAAAACGATTATACGTTTATTTGTTTAATAAATTGGTGGTGTTAAACTAGCACCATCAATGCCTTTTGTAGAGAACTAAGAATTGGAGACCTTTAAGATGAAGTGGAGATATGGACTACTTCTTTAACCCTCGACCCTCGACCTTCCAACAGAGCTATCTCCACCGCACACAGAGTGATTTCTCTGTATCCCCCTGTCTTCCAACAGTATGTCCACGGGAATCCTGCCTCCTCTCTTCCTCTCTCTCTCTCTCCTTTTATGTGTTTGTCAGTCGGTCTGCAACCTCCTTCACAGAGACTGAAGTACTGAGTTTTTTTTGTTCATTTTTCTTTCCCAAATTTTTCTCCTTTTCCTTGGCCCCCCCTAATCGCAGGATTTAAAGGTAATTCATACAAAAGCCCCAGGGAGATTGTCATGAACAATCACTCTCCGCTCTCCTGTTTTTCCCTCTCTCTCTCTCTTTCTTTCTTTCTTTATCTCTTGTCTTGAAGCACGGCGTAAACGTGTCTTTGTACCAGTCCCTCACTGTTTTTTGTGGTCCTTTTTCTGGTTATCTCCATTCTTGTCTGTCTTAAAACCTGTTTCCAGCACACACACACACACACACGTACACACACACGTACACACACACGTACACACACGTACACACACACACACACACACACACACACACACACACAAGCATACTGTACACTCAAACACGTACACACACACACACGTGTGCCATTTTGTTTGGAATTCCCAAAACTCACACACACACAACCTACACACCACTGACCACCCTTCACACATGGTTCTTCCGTTTTGTTGGAAAATCCTTGTTGGTCCTGTTTCCATGCATCCGCGGCCTGTATGACCTCCTGACTGTCTAGCCTAGTCGCTGGGCTGCTTTCACTTCCTCCTGGGCTTTGCTTCTATATTATTACAATTGTATTATTCTCTTGTTTATTATTATTCTGTGTAAAGGAATGTGACCGAGGCATAAAGTATAGCTGTGGAGGCAGGGACTCAAGCCAGAGCCCTCCCTATACTTTGTGTCCATATTGTATTGTAGCTTCACATGGATGTGCCAATAACTACTACTATCAAAAACTGAAGAAGGCAGAGGAAAATCGATTTTCGTTTGGGTTCTTTGGTTTCTGATTCTGTTTGATTTGGGCTATTTTGAGACATTGTCATTATTAAATCTCCCTGAAATTAATGACACGTTTTATTTGGGCTTCTTCTTTTGTAGTGTATGGTGCTTTTTGATTCCTTTTTGCTCTCTACTCAAGTTCCATTTCCAACATTTGTATTTCTGACATCCTCTCTTACTTGACTTAATTAAGGCCAAATTCATATTTTCTTTCAAATTCTTCAACGGTTAACGAGGTTAACGAATGGTTCTTCACGAGGCTTCTATCATTCATGTGAAATTACAGCATCTGTGCATTTCACAGGCCTGTCTAACTGTCTGATGTCACACTGTTGGTTATATGTTAAGTTCACCAGAAACCTTTTCATTTTGGTTGGTTATCTACCTGTTCATCTAAATCGGTTTATGTTGATTGTTCATTTGTTTGTTCTCATCGAAAAACTGAGAGGGGTGATCTCGAAAAAGGAGGACACAGTCACGCATGTGTTCACACACACACACATACACACACACACACACACACACACACACACACACACACACACACACACACACACACACACACACACACACAATGCTGAATCACAGAGAAGCACCGACATACAGACACACACCACAATGTTGATATGAGATACACAAGTGCACTCACACACTCTCCCTCCCTTATTCTCACCTATGCATGCACGCACACACACACACACACACACACACACACCCTCAGCCACACACACTCCCCCCTTCCCCATACACACATAACCCTCCTATGTGTGTGAGTGTGTATTAACTCTCCATACTCTGGTCTGCTACAGAGGGCTGCCCAGGCCTGTGTAACAACAACGGCCGCTGTACCCTGGACCAGAACGGATGGCACTGCGTCTGCCAGTCCGGGTGGCGTGGGGCGGGATGCGACGTTGCCATGGAGACCCTCTGCACCGACGGCAAGGATAACGAAGGAGGTGAGACATGCAGAAAACTTTCTTGTCCATTAGGTTTTCATTTTGTCTTTGGCTCTGGGTTACATTACGTTGTATGCCAGACATTTTCATTAGAAGTCACTTCCAGCACAGGGAGTTCATACATTGGGACTGTGCGTATTGTTTGTGATCCTTGCTGGGATTGAACCCACAACCACATGATATGTGGATCTCTCCACTCTGTAAAGCTCAGACTGAAGAAGGCGGTGGCGTCACTCCTATAGAGGCCTGTTAAATAAAGACATAAAAGAAGGAACAAGTCACGTCCTGATTAGTTTTGGGAGAGGGGGATGAGGGAGGGGTGGGGGAGGGACGAGGTAGGGGTGCGTCAATCGCGGAGGCAAGGTTTTTATCACTCCCAACCCCCCCCCCCCCCCGCCCAGTGGCTGCTGGTCGCCAGATGTACGCTGAGCTTTTAATAACCTAACAAAGGCAAATAACAGCCTTTCATGAGCTCCACATCCTACCTCCCTCCTTTCTTCCACCGCTCTTTTCCCTCTCCTCCTCTCCTCCTTTCCTGTGGACGTCACCTGTGGGAGACAGAGCAGATCTCATTCCCGCACAAAGGCCTTGGAAAACAGCAGGCAGACAGGCAGGCAGGCAGACAGGCAGACAGGCAGGCAGACAGGCAGGCAGGCAGACAGGCAGGCAGACAGGCAGGCAGGCAGGCTGTTGAAGTAGCAGAGAGAACTCTTTCTCCTTCTTTATTTCTCTCTCTTTCTCTCTATCCCTCTCCACTTTCCTTCTTTCTCACTCTCTTACTTTCTATCACACTCTTTCTTTCTCTTCCATTCTATTTCTCTCTCTCTCGCTCTCTCTCTCGCTCTCTCTCTCGCACTCTCTCTTGCTCTCTCTCGCTCTGTCGCTCTCGTTCTCTCTCGTTCTCTCCCTCCCTCCCTCCCTCACTAACCTACCTAACGGTGAGACTCCAACAGCATTGGAGTCCTAATCCAAGGCACCAGTCAGGATGGAGGAACCAGGCAGTTTGTCACCACAGCCAGGGGTTAGAGGTCGACTAATAACTTTGAACAACTGGGCCTGCTATTCGCTCTCACAGGAACACAGCCAATCACATTCTGAAAGCCCAACCGAATACAGCCAATTATAACAACATATACCTTTGACCACTAGACAAAAAGAGCTACTGGAGGTAGATTTGTTTTTAACTTGGTTAAAAGTATTTTGTTAGTGAATTCCCCGTATATGGTTCCTTTAGAGTTATCAGAGAGAATCTGATCTGGATCCCATTCCTTACTTCTCCTGTTTGTCTCTTCATCTCTCTCAGACGGCCTGGCTGACTGTATGGACCCAGACTGTTGCCTCCAGACATCCTGTCAGACCCAGCCGTACTGCCGCGGCTCCCCGGACCCCTCTGACATCATCAGTCAGAGCCCGTCCAGCCTGATGCCCCAGCATGCCGCACGCTCCTTCTACCAACGCATCCGCTTCCTGGTTGGACCAGAGGGCAGCCACGTGATCACCGGGGACAACCCCTTCAACAAGAGGTGAGCATTCTCATTTCACCTTTATTTGAACAGGTTAGTGTCTGTGTGTGTGTGTCTGTGTGTGTGTGTGTGTGTGTGTGTGTGTGTGTGTGTGTGTGTGTGTGTGTGTGTGTGTGTGTGTGTGTGTGTGTGTGTGTGTGTGTGTGTGTGTGTGTGTGTGTGTGTGTGTGTGTGTGTGTGTGTGTGTGTGTGTGTGTGTGTGGGCTGTGGCGGTCATGACATTTTGTCAGCCGGTTATTGTCATGCAAAAAACATTGATGATTTTATAGTAAGAAGAATAGAATAGTTTTTTGCCCATTCAAGAGTAAGTGTGAATATGAAATGACTCTGTTGAGCGTGAAAGGGATCATTTAAAAGAGGTCCTATACACTAGATTTAGAGTTATTTGTCGACTTTAGTTGTGAATGATACAAACAAAAATGTGTTAGACATCATAACATGTATGGGCTGCATGGTGTGATTATAGGCTACTAATGATTTGAGGAAGTCGCAAAAAAGCTTGTGCCCCTGTTCCTTGCCTCAGGCTGCACAGGCTGTTCTCTCGTCAAGTGATCATATTTTCAACCATCAGACTATTCTCAATTGAATCTTGTCTTTACTAATATGTCAAATTAGTTTCAATTTAAAATGGCCCATTATGAAATGGGCAGGAACAGAGGCTGGGGGGAAATACACGGAGGCCGTTTTCCTGACGGTTACTTTCTTCAACCAGGCTACTCCGGTTATTTCACTCCATGCATCAACAACTGTTTGAGGAGCATGCAGCCTCTTGCTGTGCGACAAGTGTTATTCTGCCCAATCTCTGTATGCCATGGGATCTCCAGCCCTGTTCCTGCAGCTACCCAGTGCTTACTTTGGGAAACCAAGTGACATCTGTTCGGGAACATCGATAGTAACATGTTTTCACAACAAAACATATTTCATTCCTTCAGTTGTGTTTTAAGAAAAAAATGCCCAGCTACTGGAGCTTCGACATCGTTATTTCAATGTTATTCTATCGGGCCGCTGGAACGTTTGTTGCTAAGAGAAAGGAATGAAGGAGAGAGAGGAGGACATGGAAATGCATGGTTCTGTAGCTAAAGGTAATGTGTCTATTAATTATAAAAATATAAAAAATGCCCAATTACTAGGCTATTCAAAATCAAATACAAATTCACTATAATTGTAGGCTAACTGTAAGCTGCCCTGCACAATGAGTGAACCAACAGCATCACCTAGGGCTTTACGTTCTCTACCAGACTCATGGATATAAAGTTTATAACGTAGCTTAAAGGTAACCAGTCCATCCAGTATGCATAATAATACAGTCCACACTCAAAGGTGATTAGTAGAATTTGTTTAATTTTGGAGTACAGGCTGGACCAATTATGTACCAAAGACATCTTAAATCAGTTTTGTTTTATGTTTTTCTGCCATGCGTAATATGCGGTAGGCTATGTATTGTATAACAGCACAAGGGCTTGGGCTCATAGGCATATGCATAAGCTCTAATATCCGTATGGGCGTTTTGAATGAATCATCACCTTAGAAAGCGCTGTCCATTTCATTGTGTTAGGCTTTGAAACAACATCCACAACGACCACAGTTTTCCACTCAGTTTCAACCTGCTGTTGAACTTCGGAGTTTTAAAAACACTATACTGTTTTGATGATAAGTGTTTGATGTGATTTTCGATTGCGTTTGGTTAGAGGGACAATAGAGCTCTGAGTACCAGGCCATTAGCGACCTGATGGTCGTTAGCGAGTTGGGAAGTACCAACGCATGTCCAGAGTGCAAGACCCTACCATGGCCCTTGGTGTGTGTGTGTGTGTGTGTGTGTGTGTGTGTGGGTGTGTGTGTGTGTGTGTGGTTGCCTTGGTGACAACCAGCCAGGTGGACTCAGTGGTCTATAACAATGTTGTCTATAACCATTAAAGTTTGTTTCTCCATATTGGACAACAACATGAGTCATATACCATGACCAGCTTCAGTTATGGTCATTCTCAAAGGTCTTATGACTGTTTAACCTTGAACGTTGCTTTAATTCAGTCCAGAGTACCGTGCACGTTTGTGATTGTTCACAATCACAGTTGATCTAGAACCAAATAGATTTCAATAAGAGCAGGACTAACCAGCCGGTAGGGATTAGCTTATATTTAGAAAGCAAACTTAATTTCCACACAGCGATAACAGAGTTAAATAGAGATGTTAAACACGGTGCTCACTGGAGAGAACAGAACAGTCTGAACATCTGATAAAGCAGGAAGAAGTGTGGAGAAATGGGAGGACGGAACAAACAAATAAGGAGAGAGGGAGGTGGACAGAGAGAGATGAGCGAGAGATAGAGATGGAGGAAGACAGAGACATGGAGAGCGACAGGGAGACAGAGAGAGAGACAGAAATATGGAGTGAGAAAGAGAGAGGGATGGAGGGCGAATGAAAGATAGATATATGGAGATAAAGGGAGAGAGTCAAGTTCACATCTGTCCCGTGTTAGACCCACCGATCCGGGGGCTTTGTTTAGCCAGTAGTGCTAACACAGAACATGTGTCTGAACATTTCCTTTAGCCTCTGCCAGCCTGCCATCCAACACACACACACAGGATCCGCAGTAATCCCCAACCAAACAACAGCCCCTCAGCATCAACATGTGAACAAACAAGGCTCTCATAGACCCGCTCTGCCTCTTCTCATCCTCATCCATCTCTTCTCCTCCTCCTCATCCATCTCTTCTCCTCCTCCTCATCCATCTCTTCTCCTCCTCATCCATCTCTTATCCTCCTCATCCATCTCTTATCCTCCTCCTCATCCATCTCTTCTCCTCCTCATCCATCTCTTCTCCTCCTCCTCAACCATCTCTTCTCCTCCTCCTCATCCATCTCTTCTCCTCCTCCTCATCCATCTCTTCTACTCCTCCTCCTCATCCATCTCTTCTCCTCCTCCTCATCCATCTCTTCTTCTCCTCCCTATCCATCTCTTCTCCTCCTCCTCATCCATCTCTTCTCCTCCTCCTCATCCATCTCTTCTCCTCCTCCTCATCCATCTCTTCTCCTCCTCCTCATCCATCTCTTCTCCTCCTCCTCATCCATCTCTTCTTCTCCTCCTCATCCATCTCTTATCCTCCTCCTCCTCATCCATCTCTTCTTCTCCTCCTCATCCATCTCTTATCCTCCTCCTCATCCATCTCTTCTTCTCCTCCTCATCCATCTCTTATCCTCCTCCTCATCCATCTCTTATTCTCATACTCATCCATCTCTTCTCCTCCTCCTCATCCATCTCTTCTCCTCCTCCTCATCCATCTCTTCTCCTCCTCCTCATCCATCTCTTCTCCTCCTCATCCATCTCTTATCCTCCTCCTTATCCATCTCTTCTCCTCCTCCTCATCCATCTCTTATCCTCCTCCTCCTCATCCATCTCTTCTCCTCCTCCTCATCCATCTCTTATTCTCCTACTCATCCATCTCTTCTCCTCCTCCTCATCCATCTCTTCTTCTCCTCCTCATCCATCTCTTATCCTCCTCCTCATCCATCTCTTATTCTCATACTCATCCATCTCTTCTCCTCCTCCTCATCCATCTCTTCTCCTCCTCCTCATCCATCTCTTCTCCTCCTCCTCATCCATCTCTTCTCCTCCTCATCCATCTCTTATCCTCCTCCTCATCCATCTCTTATCCTCCTCCTCATCCATCTCTTCTCCTCCTCCTCATCCATCTCTTATCCTCCTCCTCCTCATCCATCTCTTCTCCTCCTCCTCATCCATCTCTTATTCTCCTACTCATCCATCTCTTCTCCTCCTCCTCATCCATCTCTTCTTCTCCTCCTCATCCATCTCTTCTCCTCCTCCTCATCCATATCTTCTCCTCCTCCTCATCCATCTCTTCTCCTCCTCCTCATCCATCTCTTCTTCTCCTCCTCATCCATCTCTTCTCCTCCTCCTCATCCATATCTTCTCCTCCTCCTCATCCATCTCTTCTCCTCCTCCTCATCCATCTCTTCTCCTCCTCCTCATCCATCTCTTCTTCTCCTCCTCCGTCTGGGTGTATTGACATGCCACTCTCCGTCAACAGAGACAGAGAGCTCGTCGTTTAGTAGGAAAATGACATTCGAGCGAGAGACTGGAATGGAGATATTATTCAGGGTGGCAATTCATTCAAAAGAGACATACTCAATAAGGAAGTACAGATGTAGCATCTTAATTTGAGCCAGTTTGATATAGCAGGAAAACAATCCGGCATCAGCAGGAAATGTGAATATACAAATAATGGACATTTTTGTAGGGGGAATTGCAAACTTCAGAAGCCTTTTTAATCGTCAAATACACCACAAGTTCTACATTTCCTGCGTTGTAGAAACGTGCTCCTGCAACATGGTGATCAAATTAAGACCCTACATCTGTAGTCTATGATTTTTTTCCATTGCGGCGCAGAGCAGACATCCTGTAAGTTACTGTCTGCAGCACAAGAAGGACAGGAAAGAGCAAAAACCTGTTTACACCTACATTATTATTGACTTCTCCAAACCTCCAATTGAAATAGACTCTCTTCTTTAAGAGCAGGCATTACCAATGCTTTCTGACAAGGTTATTGGATCAAAACACCTTGGATGCCGGTGTGTGTCTCAACTTCCTACACTAAAGCTTTATTTTCCTTTGTCTGCCATAATAGTTTAACAACACAATGGCAGAACATTTTCATTTCAGCCAGTGGAGTTTGTTTAAATGCAATCCTTTGGCTCCCTTATACAGGTTATAGTTACTGGGAATAAGGAGTCTGAACACACTGTGAAGTATGTTGTTATTCCTCTTTATGGATCGTGACGGGCCAAATTAGGCATGTGGCCACGAACGCTTCACCACTTTATGTGGTGGCTCACATACGCACGCACGCACGCACGCACGCACGCACGCACACACACACACACACACACACACACACAGAGACACACAGCTGAATTTAGATAAGACCGCTTCTTTTCCACGCTTCAGCAAACTCCAGACGACGGAGACGAGCGATGGAGCTTAAAGCTGCAGTATATTAAGCAGGAAGACCGACCCCCATTCTCTCTCTTGTTTTAGGTGTCTCCCTCAGTGTTTTTATATTGCACACAGATTTCAAGCGGATTAACGCTCGGGGACTAGTTGGTCTTGGCTCTGTCCACTCCCCTTATGGCCCTGTTCTGTGTAGTGATGTTGTGGTCTCGTGGTCAAGGGCCCGGTTAATTGGTCCACTGACTGGGGTTAGCAGGGTTGAGGGTTCAAATCCCAGGTGCCGGGCCACAGCTGTGGAGCCCCGGGTGCGAGCCGGTATCCTGAATGACTTTGGTGAGAGGCCAGCTGGCGGCTAGAGACTAATCTATCTGATAAGAAGTACATGGGGGACATCCTGGACTGGACTGTGGTGTGGTGTCCAGCCCAGTGTTTAAAAACTCAGGGTAAAAGACAACATCCTCAATTCTGAATGAATTAAAACCTTTATTGCCAGAAAAGGAATTTCAGACAGCAGCCATGGACGTAACAATCAGTGCCAGTACAAAATGTACAAATATAATTTTGAGAAAAATTAATACTTTGTATTTTACAGAGGTGACAGTGACACTGATGTTTTTGGTGACGACACTGACACATTCTAACTCCAAGGCACATTCCTTGACATGCAACCATTTAAAAAAAGGAAATATCACCCGTCAGTTACTGAGGCGCTGCCTGTTGCCCACAGCAACCATTGTCATGCTTATTATGAGAGAGAGAGAGAGAGAGAGAGAGAGAGAGAGAGAGAGAGAGAGAGAGAGAGAGAGAGAGAGAGAGAGAGGAGAGAGAGAGAGAGAGAGAGAGAGAGAGAGAGAGGAGAGAGAGAGAGAGAGAGAGAGAGAGAGAGAGAGAGAGAGAGAGAGAGAGAGAGAGAGAGAGAGAGAGAGAGAGAGAGAGAGAGAGAGAGAGAGAGAGAGAGAGATGTGTGCCAGTGGGAGGGGAAAGGTTAAGGGTTAACTAAAGGTTTCATTCCTTCATGCACCAGAGTAATGATAATACCAGAGTAATGATAATAACAGAGTACTGATAATACCAGAGTAATGATAATACCAGAGTACTGATAATACCAGAGTACTGATAATACCAGAGTACTGATAATACCAGAGTACTGATAATACCAGAGTACTGATAATACCAGAGTACTGATAATACCAGAGTACTGATAATACCAGAGTACTGATAATACCAGAGTAATGATAATACCAGAGTAATGATAATACCAGAGTAATGATAATACCAGAGTAATGATAATACCAGAGTAATGATAATACCAGAGTAATGATAATACCAGAGTACTGATAATACCAGAGTACTGATAATACCAGAGTAATGATAATAGCAGAGTAATGATAATACCAGAGTAATGATAATACCAGAGTAATGATAATACCAGAGTAATGATAATAGCAGAGTAATGATAATAGCAGAGTAATGATAATACCAGAGTAATGATAATACCAGAGTAATGATAATACCAGAGTAATGATAATACCAGAGTAATGATAGTACCAGAGTAATGATAGTACCTTGCAGCATCTATTGAACATGCTCTTAGAAACACTCAGACACCTGATCGGTGACAACTGGGTATGAGTGCGTCCCAACTGGCACCCTATTCCCTATATAGTGAACACCTTTTGGTCAAAAGTAGTGCACTATATAGGGAATAGGGTGCCAGTTGGGAGACATCCATTGTTTTACAGTGACAGACACTCAGACAACCTCCCTGAGCAAATGGAAGGCATAAATTACAGCTACATTATGCAACCCCCCCCCCCCCCCACACACACACACACACACACACACACACACACACACACACACACACACACAGGTATTAATGAAGCGAGGACGCTGGGTAATTTATGGCATGTTTATACTATAGAAGAGGAAGAGGGAGGGGGGGACATCAGCTGTACTGTCTGGCATCCTCTCAGGCTGTTGTAAAGGATAGTGCTGGGGGTGAAAGTTGTGTGTGTGTCTCTCTTTCTCTCTACAGGGTGATTCAATGCTCCGCTACTGATTAGTACTCAGTGAAAGCTGTAATGACCTGGGAAGGGGGCTATAAGTAAATCTAGCTACCCTCCCCCTGCACACACACACACATACACACACACACACACACACACACACACACACACACACACACACACACAGTAGCTATATCCACAGGACCAGACCCATTGAATATAAACTAATCTAAAAGGTCCACCGCGAGCCGGGGGGGGGGGGGCGGGGTGGTGTGTCTGGATCTGGGTGTGTGTCTGAATGTTTGTTATTTGACCGAGGCCAAGATTTGCACGTAGCACTGTATAGTGTCATACTGTGGTGTTTATGTGCTGAGTGAAAGTTATCTCGTGTGTTATTTCCTGTCAGTCCTCTAGTGTGATGTGTATCTCAGGATATCTCTATCTCTGTCTCCGCGGCGTCTCAAAGCTGCAGTGTACAAAATAACAACGTCTCGAAGTAGATCATCTCTATATGTTGTTTCTCCCCAGCCTGGTGTCCATCATCAGAGGCCAAGTCCTGACGGCAGACGGAACCCCCCTCATAGGAGTCAATGTTACCTTCGTCCACTACCCCGACCACGGATACACCGTCACGCGCAAGGATGGCATGTAGGTCCACGTACACACACACACACACACACACACACACACCACACACACACACACACACACACACCACGGACTCTGGTCTTCCTCACCACTGACACCTCATACCGTATTTGATTTATGTTGTGTTTTCAGGAGTGGTTGATTTAATCATCATGAGTGTGTCTGTGTGTGCATATATATGCGTGAATGTTTTCCTGTTCATCGGGGAGTGTGTGTGAGAGAGAAAAGAGAAACCGCAACGTGCTTCTTCTCCCGTCCCTCTACAACTCTGTCTCACAGATCTCCCAAAATCATCTCTCTCATGCAAATGTCATCTCAGCAGCTTCCCCCCAATGAAAAAACACACACTCTCTCTCTCACACACACACAACCCCCCCCCACCCCAATGAAAACCCTGCGCCATTTAAATGTGAACTGGGGGGCTGTTTAAAATGCATTGGTTATACAAAGGCAGAATCAATTAGCCTGCGTCATTCTAGCGCAGGGCACACACACCTCCACTACACCCTGCCCCCCACTCCCGGTGCTCCAGTGTTATTACAGCGAGTGTTCCTGCAACCCTCCTCGACACCAACCAGGAAATAGGAAACTCAGGCCGAGTCACAAATAGCACCCTATTCTCTATATAGTGCACTACTTACTTCCCATAAGGGTCTGATCAAAGTTAGGGCACTAGATAGGGAATAGGATGCCATTTGGGACAGAGGCGCAATCACTCCCAGGCCCCAGCCCCATCAGTACCTTTTATTACACCACCTGCGCCCAATTAGATTGTAAAGCAGGGGTGTTAAGGGCAAAAGTGCAACCCGTGATATTTGGTGCTCCCTGCCTCATTGAGAGGAGGCTCTGTGTGATTGCTGGGAGTGTAATAGGTTGAATCTCTAGGGCGAGGCTAAGCTGCTAGATTGCAATAGGTGTGTGATGGCGACCGCTGTGGAAAATTGAATACATGATGTTGCACGATGTTCCACACTGCAGGTTACGATATATCCAGCCGCTATGTCATGCCCCTGTTACTATAGACTAAATAAAATGGAATCATTTATGTTGTTGTAATAGGCTGAATATACTGCCATGCCACTGCTAAAATAGGCTGAATATACTGCCATGCCACTGCTAAAATAGGCTGAATATACTGCCAATCCACTGCTAAAATAGACTGAATATACTGCCATGCCACTGCTACAATAGACTGAATATACTGCCATGCCACTGCTAAAATAGACTGAATATACTGCCATGCCACTGCTAAAATAGGCTGAATATACTGCCATGCCACTGCTAAAATAGACTGAATATACTGCCATGCCACTGCTAAAATAGGCTGAATATACTGTCAATCTACTGCTAAAATAGACTGAATATACTGCCATGCCACTGCTAAAATAGACTGAATATACTGCCATGCCACTGCTAAAATTGGCTGAATATACTGCCATGCCACTGCTAAAATAGACTGAATATACTGCCATGCCACTGCTAAAATAGACTGAATATACTGCCATGCCACTGCTAAAATAGGCTGAATATACTGCCATGCCACTGCTAAAATAGACTGAATATACTGCCATGCCACTGCTAAAATAGGCTGAATATACTGCCATGCCACTGCTAAAATAGGCTGAATATACTGCCATGCCACTGCTACAATAGACTGAATATACTGCCATGCCACTGCTACAATAGACTGAATATACTGCCATGCCACTGCTAAAATAGATTGAATATACTGCCATGCCACTGCTAAAATAGGCTGAATATACTGCCATGCCACTGCTACAATAGACTGAATATACTGCCATGCCACTACTAAAATAGACTGAATCAACTGCCATGCCACTGCTAAAATAGACTGAATATTATGCCATGCCACTGCTAAAATAGACTGAATATACTGCCATGCCACTGCTAAAATAGACAATGAAAGCTCTTAGAGTCTTACCCAGA